>NC_037671.1:36516445-36556403 GCF_003255815.1 Theropithecus gelada
CGCCATTCTCCTGCCTCAGCCTCCCGAGTAGCTGGGACTACAGGCGCCCGCCACCTCGCCCAGCTAGTTTTTTGTATTTTTTAGTACAGATGGGGTTTCACCGTGTTAGCCAGGATGGTCTTGATCTCCTGACCTCGTGATCCACCCGTCTCGGCCTCCCAAAGTGCTGGGATTACAGGCTTGAGCCACCACGCCCGGCCAGTATTGTGTTCTTAATTTCAGCTTCCAATTACTCATTGCTAACATATAGGAACACAATTGAATTTAATGTGTTGATCTTGTATTCTGTGGCCACGAGAAACTCAGTTATTAGTTCTAGGAGTTCCATAATAGGTGTCCAGCATTCCTAATGGCATTTACTCTGAAAAAATTATATTCATTGCTATAAAACATTCCATCATCTGGCCAGGCACAGTAGCTCACGCCTGTAATCCCAGCACTTTGGGAGGCTGAGGCAGGTAGATCACTTGAGGTCAGGAGTTGGAGACCAGCATGGCCAACATGACGAAACCCCATCTCTACTAAAAATATAAAAACTAGCCGGGTGCAGTGGCGCACACCTGTAATCCCAGTTACTTGGGAAGCTGAGGCAGGAGAACGGCTTGAACCCGGGAGGTGGAGGTTGCAGTGAATTGAGATCGAACCACTGAAAGCAAGTCTGGGTGACAAAGCAAGATTTTGTCTCAAAAAAAAAAAAAAAAATTCCATCATCCTTCACTCTTTTTCTTTTCTTTTCTTTTTCTGAGACGGAGTTTCGCTCTGTCGCCCAGGGTGGAGTGCAGTGGTATTGTCTTGGCTCACTTCAACCTCTGCCTCCTGGATTCAAGTGATTCTTCTGCCTCAGTTTCCCAAGGAGCTGGGACTACAGGCACCTGCCACCACACCCGGCTAATTTTTGTATTTTTAGTAGGGACAGGGTTTCACCATATTGGCCAGGCTGGTCTCGAACTTCTGACCTTGTGATCCCGCCCGCCTTGGCCTCCCAAAGTGCTGGGATTACATGAGTAAGCCACCACACCCGACGTCTTTTTTTTTTTTTTTTTTGAGACAGAGTCTGGCTCTGTGGTCCAGGCTGGAGTGCAGTGGCTCCATTTCGGCTCACTGCAACTCCACCTCCCAGGTTCAAGCGATTCTCCTGCCTCAGCCTCCTGCTAACTGGGACTACAGGCGCACACCACCATGCCCAGCTAATTTTTGTATTTTTAGTAGAGACACGGTTTCACTGTGTTGGCTAGGCTGGTGTCCAATTCCTAACCTTGTGATCCACCCGCCTTGGCCTCCCAAAGTGTTGGGATTACAGGCGTGAGCCACCGCGCCCTGCCGTTCACTCTTAATATGTTTTACCAATTGCCTCCTGTTGGGCATTTATGTTGTTTTCTTTTATTACTGTTATTATTATTACTATAATGATGGAATAAATTTCAGATGCTGGGACATAAACCTCTGACCCCTTTTTAAATTATGTCAGAGGAGAGATTCCTAGAAATGGGATTAGCAGGCCAAAGAGCTGAACCCTTCTCAAGTCCTACACACAATTGAGCTGCTTGCCAGAAAGGTCAAGCATGTTTCCCATTCTCATCAGCAACATGTGAGAGGACTCAGTGGGCTGAAACACAGCCAGCACTGAGACTGGTCATTTAAAAACTCTGACAATTGGGGCCGGGTGTGGTGGCTCACACCTGTGACCCCAACACTTTGGGAGGCCCAGGCGATTGGATTACTTGAGGTCAGGAATTTGAGACCAGCCTGGTCAACATGGCAAAACCCCATCTCTACTTAAAAAATACAAAAATTAGCCGGATGTGGTGGCACATGCCTGTAATTCTAGCTACTCAGGAGGCTGAGGCAAGAGAATCACTTGAACCTGGGAGGCAGAGGTTGCACGTCTAAATGACTAATAACCCGTACCTGTTTCACACACTCACTGTGATGATTTAAAGATTTATGGGGGCCACAAACAGTGGCTCGCAGAAGTAATCCCAGCACTCTGGGAGGCTAAGGTGAGAGGATCGCTTGAGGCCAGGAGTTTGGCAGGAGACACAGGTCAACCCATAACAGATAGCATTACAAACAATGAAGGATGGCTTGAGGTCAGGAGTTCAAGACCAGCCTGGGCAACAGAGTAAGACCCCTGTCTCTACAAAAAATTTTAAAACAGGTGGGCTGATCACTTGAGGTCGGGAGTTCGAGACCAGCCTGACCAACATGGAGAAACCCAGTCTCTACTAAAAAATATAAAATTAGCCGGGCGTGGTGGTGCATGCCTCTAATCCCAGCTACTCGGGAGGCTGAGGCAGGAGAATCACTTGAACCTGGGAGGTGGAGGTTGTGCTGACCCGAGATCAAGCCATTGCACTCCAGCCTGGGCAACAAGAGTGAAACTCCGTCTCAAAAAAAATAAAATAAATAAAAAACTAGCCAGACCTGGTGGTGTGCACCTGTAGTCCCAGCTACCTGGGAGGCTGAGGTGGGAGGATGCCTTGAGCCTAGGAGTTTGAGGTTCCAGTGAGGTTCCGTCATGCCACTGAACTCTAGCCTGGGCAACAGAGCAAACCCTTGCCTCAGAAAAAAAAAAAAAGAGCTTTTTAAAGCTATGCATCATTCCCCTCATGATTATCATTTTTGCCCACACCCCTATTCTTGAAGGAGCAGGATGATGATGTTAAGAGCTGTGATTTATTGAGCACTCACTGGATGCTAAGTCCTGTGCTACCTCACTTAGTGCTCACCCTGCTGTATAGCAAACAGGGCCCAGGCAGGAAATGGAATGCAACTAAAAGGTACAAGAGGCTTTAATGGAAGGACGACAGGGGTGGGAGCAGGGTGAAGGAGATCAGCCTGGGTATTGGGACCAGCAATGATGACAAGCCACTGCAATTTCTGGGCTGAAAGGGTAATGGAAAAATGCAGTGTTCCCGAGCTGCCACCATGGAGGAGCATAGCCACAGTCAGACCAAGGACCAAAACAGGGCCAGGAGTACCCTGACTTCTCTCTCGCCACCCCTCAGGTCGGCTGCATGGGTGCTGCTCAAGAGGAAGCCAGCTGGTAAGGGAGCCCGGACCAAGAAGTCGGTATGGGAGGGGAAGGGGCGGGGCGAAGGAAGAATAACAAGCACAGGGAAGCAGGGTTATCCTGCTCCATGCCATTTCGCAGATGAGAAGACTGAGGCCCAGAGACATGAAGTAACCTGCCGGCTGCCACAGAGCTGGGAAGGTGGCGCTAGAGGAGAGCCAGGCTCTGAGGCCTTCCGCCCAGCCTCCTAATACAGTCCCAGCCCCCAAGGCGCGAGCAGAGCGTGGAGCAGGCCAGCACCCCATGCTCCCGGTCTCCCTATTTCTCCTCCCTCCCCTCACTGCTCAGCTCTCCCACCCTCCCACCTTCTGTCTGCCTTAGCTGGGCCTCCCCTGGCCTCCTCTCAGGAAGGCCATGGCCCCTTTCCTCTGTGTGCTTCCCCACTTTGTCTCTCCCTTTTTTATCAGTCTTCTTGTCTCCCTCACTCAGTCGCTGTCTTCATTTCCCTCAGTCTTTCCCTATAGCAGGCTCATAAGGGTGCATCCTCCTAAGGCTCAGTTTCTTTGCCACTCCCGAGCTCCGCCCCCTCTGCCCGCCGTGGCCCCGCCCCTGCCGGGCCGCCCTCCCCTGCGCTGGGCGGCTGGCCGGGTGGCAGGCGGGGGCGGGGCCGGGGCTGGCGCGGCGCCGGCCTGAGTCACACGCATGAGGCAGCGTGAGTCAGGCGCGGAGGGAAGTCCCTGCGGAAGGGGCTTTCGGAGCCGCAGTCGAATCGCAGGGAAAGAGAAAGTGTTCGAAACGCTGTTTTGACACAGTGACCGTGTGTGAGCCCTAGCTGCACACACCCCCCACCCACGCCCTCCCCGCAGACAGAAGCACGCACACCCCCGGCCGGCTCCCGGTACGCGGCCGTTGCCCGCACTCCCGGGCTGGGCCTGTGCGTCCCTGTGGGGATGGGCGAGCAGGGTATCGAGGGTCCAGCAGCCTGGACCCGGCGCCTCCGCAGGGCAGTCCCTTTCCAGCTTCCAGAAGCTAGCGTTGCTAACCTACGGCTAGACCCCCAGACCCATTTCTCCCACGAGGTGTCAAGAAGGACCCCCTGAGGGTCTTCCACGTCACCTGGTGGAGCCTCCTGGGGTATGGCAGAAGGAGGAGGCCAATCTGAGGTCCTGCAGCGCCCCGGGGAACCAGAGATGAACTCCCTCCCTCCCCCAGCCTCTCCTCCTCATCCTCTAAGGTTGCCCTAGAATCAATCGATGCGATTCAATTACAGAAATATTTATTAAACACCGACTATATGCCAAGTTATAAAATCCTGGGACAAGACGGTAAACAAAGCAGGACAGTAAACAAAATATATTAACCCCTGCCTTCCAGGAGCTGGCATTCTGGTTAGGTGAGGGAGATGATAAACAAAAAATAAGCAAATGATCTAGGCTAGTGCTGCCCGATAGAAATAGAAGGGAAGCCACGAATGTAATGTTTAATTTTGTAGTAACCATATTAAGATGGTAAAAAGAAACACATGAAATTAATCTTTTTTTTTGAGACCAAGTTTCGCTATTGTTGCCCAGGCTGGAATGCAATGATGTCGACTCACCACAACCTCTGCCTCCCGAGTTCAAGCAATTCTCCTGCCTCAGTCTCCCAAGTAGCTGGGATTACAGGCATTCACCACCACGCCCAGCTAATTTTGTATTTTTGGTAGAGATGGGTTTTTTCCATGTTGGTCAGGCTGGTCTCAAACTCCCGACCTCAGGTGATTCGCCTGCCTTGGCCTCCCAAAGTGCTGGGATTACAGGCGTGAGCTACAGTGCCCGGCCAATTTTAATTTTAATTTTTTTTTTAAGGAACCGAGTCTCCTTAAAGGGTTTATTAAGAAACTGGGTCTGTACTTTGTGGTCCAGGCTGGCGTGCAGTGGTGCGATCATACCTCAATGCAGCCTCCAACTCCTGAAGCTCCTGCCTCAGCCTTCCAAAGCCCTGAGATTACAGCCGTGAGCCACTGGGCTTGGCCAAAATTAACTTTAATAATATATTATATTTAATCCAGTATATCCAAATGTTACCATTTCAACATGTAGTCAATATACAAAAAACTATTTTTTTCTTTTTTCTTTATTCTTTTTTTTTTTTTTTTTTTTGTACTAAGCCTTGTAAATCCAGTGAGTACTTAGGCTACCAGCACATTTCAGCTTAGCCTGACCACATTCCCAGCACTCAGTGGCCACATGTGCCTAATGGCTATAGCAATGGACAGCACAGTCTTGATGTTAGATGTGGGCTGTAGAATATAAGGAAAGTAGAAGTGGGCAAAGGGGCTGGGATAGGAAGCGCTAAGTGGGGGTGGTCTGCCCTGGGCAGCCCTGATGGGGTGGTGAGGACAGGAGTTGGGCCACAGGTAAGACCTGCAGATATCTGCAGTCTGAATCCAGGCTCAGCCACTGGCCTTCGCAAGTCACCTGACCTTGCTGAATAAGGGCATTTCCTCCAGTGTGGATTGGAGTTATGCATCTGAGGCTCTAAGGCACTCATTAAATGTTAGCCTTATCTCACCTATCTGTCTGCAGCAGCAGGCAGGACACAGGCCCCCAATCTCAGAGTCACATCCTCTCCACCCCCAACTCTTTTTTTTTTTTTTTTGAGACGCAGTCTCCCTCTGTCGCCCAGGCTGGAGTGCAGTGGTGCGATCTCCACTCACTGCAAGCTCTGCCTCCCGGGTTCACGCCATTCTCCTGCCTCAGCCTCCCGTGTAGCTGGGACTACAGGCGCCCGCCACTGCACCTGGCTAATTTTTGTATTTTTAGTAGAGATGGGGTTTCTGTTTTTTTGAGACAGAGTCTCGCTTTGTTGCCCAGGCTGGAGTGCAATGGCGAGATCTCGGCTCACTACAAGCTCCGCCTCCCGGGTTCATGCCATTCTCCTGCCTCAGCCTCCAAGTACCTGGGACTACAGGTGCACACCACCACGCCCGGCTAATTTTTTGTATTTTTAGTAGAGACAGGGTTTCACCGTGTTAGCCAGGATGGTCTCGATCTCCTGACCTCATGATCCGCCTGCCTCGGCCTCCCAAAGTGCTGGGATTACAGGCGTGAGCCACCGCGCCTGGCCCACCCCCAACTCATGGCCACCAAAAGTGGCCTAGGCCCCACCCCACCCCTAGACCCTCCGTCTTTTATCCATTTCTACTCCTTGCTACAGCAAGATACTTAACCTTCTCAGGCTTCTGTTTCACTACGTAGTAGGTGCTTTAAGCTCGTCAAAGAAAAGCATTGTAGACTTCCAGAAGACCAAGCCACCCTCTTTTTTTTTTTTTTTTTTTTTTGAGACGGAGTCTCGCTCTGTAGCCCAGGCTGGAGTGCAGTGGCCGGATCTCAGCTCACTGCAAGCTCCGCCTCCCGGGTTCACGCCATTCTCCGGCCTCAGCCTCCCGAGTAGCTGGGACTACAGGCGCCCGCCACCTCGCCCGGCTATTTTTTTGTATTTCTTAGTAGAGACGGGGTTTCACCGTGTTAGCCAGGATGGTCTCGATCTCCTGACCTCGTGATCCGCCCATCTCGGCCTCCCAAAGTGCTGGGATTACAGGCTTGAGCCACCGCGCCCGGCCTACCACCCTCTTAAGATGGACTCAGGCCAATGCCGAGGTGGGTGGGGCCACCAGGTTCCAGGTGCCAACCCCACCACACTTCTTTGGGAACAGGGAGAAAGACTGGCCCTCTTTTCCGAAGGTTGCAGTGAGCCAAGATCGCGCCATTGCACTCCAGCCTGGGCAATGAGCGAAAATCCCTCTCAAAAAAACAAAGACGGGCCCTCTTTTCTGCCCACAACAGCCATCCTACCCTCAAAGCCCCTTCCAGCCAAGGGCAAAAATGATGTGAAAAGATGCGTCTGAAATTCGGACAGATCCCAGGGAGCAGGGATGGAGGAGAGGGCCCCAAGTCAAGAAGCTGCTTCGAAAGGAGCTGTTGATCACTGTTACACACTCCACCTCCACCTGGGCTGGTAGCAACAGGCCCACAAACACAAGAGAAGTACTGGGATCAACAGCCAGCCCTTCCTGGGGGACCTGTGGGTCCAGGATGGAGACTGCAGCAAGGCTGGAGGTGGGAGATGAGAGCAGGCCCAGAAGTGCCCAGACAAGAGGCAACAGGACCGGCCTTGGGATGCAGACCCACCCTTGCCCCTCACCAAAAGCTGGGGAAGTCAACAGGCCCCCTGTATGATGACACAGAAACCTGACTGTCAGCAGCTCCAGCCTGACACTGCCCATGGCGAGCTCCACTGCTTTTTTGGGGAGTCCCTGGCAGCTGCCAGCAGGGCAGGCCCTGGGGTTTCTCTGCTCGCTAGCTTACCAGTCTGCCCTATAGATTCCATCCCAGACTGCAAAGCATGCCCAGTTCTCAGTAGCTGTATTTCCCACCATCCAGCAGACCTCAGAGAGAAGCCAGGAGTTGGGAGGTGTCCCAGCCTGGGCTGGCCACCAGATTTACGCTGCTTACCTCCTAGGCCACTCAGGTATTCTAGAGACCCCCTAGTGGCTGGGTTCCTAGAAAATAAGAAAATAAAGAGGCTCCAACCCAATTTATAGCAAGGACTAACTAGGTCTTAGAGGGCATATTGACCCCTAGGATTTATGGGTGGGGGAAAGGCCTGAGGACTGGGTGAGCAGGGAGCAGGAGAGGAGGTTGGCGTGGAAGCGGGAGCCGGCTGGGCCACTCCCCGCCACCATCTCCTAGCCAGATTCCAGACCAGCAGGCTTGCCCAGCTCAGCCTGCCTCCCTCCTCCGCTCTCCCGCCAGTGGCTACCTCCCTTCCCCCACTCTGCTTTCCTCCCCTCCCCCTGCTACCCACTTCCTCTACCCCTCCCCCAGCCCCTTTCACTCTCATTCAACCATCCATTCACCAAACTTTTGCTGAGCGCCAAGGTCCCCTTAGGCCCTGGTGCGAAGCTTGTGGGTGTGGAGAAGAACAAAACAAAGCCTTAGAGGCTTCTCACGAATCTCCAGCGTGGTGTTGGCCCCTTTCCCCCAGCCCACCTCCTCCCCAGCCCAGACCCCCGCCCCTCGACCTCCACCCTGCTCTCAGTTCCATCTCCTGACTTTGGCCCACAGCTTGTGAGGATGTACATCCCCCGCCCCAGGCGCCCCTGTGCTTCTGGTTTCAGGCAGGCAGCATACCCTCCTGCCCCTTCTAGGACGGGGACCCCATTACCACATTCAGCCTTGAAAAAGATTCGGGGTAAGGACGCAGGGTGGCCTGGAGTTCTGGTCTCACATGTCTCCCTAATCAGGGCAGTGTCCCCTAGCTGTGACACACCTTCGGTAAATGGTGCAGCCTGTAGCGGCAGAAGGAAATGACCCAAAACTCATGCAAACCCAGACTGCAGTGGGAGGGAGCCTGCCCACAGCTAATGATGGAGAACAGTCAGGCTTGGAGGCTCAGGGCAGCCAGCCTTGGGGTCACTGTTCCCCCTCCACAGCCCACGACACATTCCCACCTGGCTTAGAAAGCGGGAAAAACACCAGGGTGTGGTGACTCACACCTGTAATCCTAGCACTTTGGGAGGCTGAGGTGGGTGGATCACTTGAGGTCAGGAGTTCAAGACCAGCCTGGCCAAAATGGTGAAACTCTATCTCTGCTAAAAATACAGAAAAATTAGCCAGGCATGGTGGCGTAAACTTGTAAGCCCAGCTACTCAGGAGGCTGAGACATAAGAATTGCTTGAATCCTAGCCAGGCACCATGGCTCATGCCTGTAATCTCAGCACTTTAGGAGCCCGAGGTGGGTGGATCACGAGGTTAGGAGTTTGAGACCAGCCTGGCCAATATGGTGAAACCCGTCTCTACTAAAAATACAAAATTAGCTGGGTGTGGTGGCATGCGCCTGTACTCCCAGCTGCTCAGGAGGCTGAGGCAGGAGAATCGTTCAAACCCGGGAGGTGGAGGTTGCAGTGAGCCGAGATCGCACCACTGCATTCCAGCCTGGGTGACAGAGCAAGACTCTGTCTCAAAAAAAAAAAAAAAAAAAAAAGAATTGCTTGAACCCAGGTGGCAGAGGTTGCCCTGAGCCAAGATCATGCCACTGCACTCCAGCCTGGAGCCTGGGTGACAGAGTGAGACTCTGTCTCAAAAAAACAAAGAGGCCGGGCGCGGTGGCTCACGCCTGTAATCCCAGCACTTTGGGAGGCCGAGGCGGGCGGATCACAAGGTCAGGAGATCGAGACCACAGTGAAACCCCGTCTCTACTAAAAATACAAAAAATTAGCCGGGCGCGGTGGCGGGCGCCTGTAGTCCCAGCTACTCAGGAGGCTGAGGCAGGAGAATGGCGTGAACCCAGGAGGCGGAGCTTGCAGTGAGCCGAGATCGCGCCACTGCACTCCAGTCTGGGCGACAGCGTGAGACTCTGTCTCAAAAAAAAAAAAAAAAAAAAAAAACAAACAAAGAGGCCGGGCATGGTGACTCACACCTATAATCCCAGCACTTTGGGAGGCCGAGGTGGACAGATCACGAGGTCAGGAGTTCGAGACCAGCCTGACCAACATGGTGAAACCGTGTCTCTACTAAAAATACAAAAATTAGCCAGGTGTGGTGCTGTGAGCCTGTAATACCGGCTACTCAGGAAGCTGAGGCAGGAGAATTACTTGAACCTGGGAGTGGAGGTTGCAGTGAGCCAAGATCGTGCCACTGCACTCCAGCCTAGGTGACAGAGCAACACTCCATTTCAAAAAAAAGAAAAAAGAAAAAAAAAGCAGGCAAGAAATAGAAACAAGAGAAATAAGTTAAAGACCATATGAAAATCCCCTGAAACTTCAGTCAGTGCCTGTTCCCCAGCGGGTGTGACACGGGTAGCAGCAGTGGCTAAAGTTACAGGACTTGACCCCCCACAACCTAACGCTGGCTAGTGAGCTGACATGGACTTCCAATCCTGGTGTGTGGCCTGGGAGGCAAACCCAGCCCAGGCCTCAAGCTGGATTCCAGAAAACACGCCAGCACCTGGGTAATGGGGTCACATGTGTGTGCAGTAGCCATCCTAACAGGCCTTCTTCTACCGGCTCACACGAACGCGGCTTTCACAGGCTACGCAGCTTAGTAGTGCATGTGTTTTCAGCTGGTCCTGGGTGGAAAGGGGCATTGTGTTTGGGGGCATTTTACCTGCAGACCCTGTAACATTGGACTGTGGGCTGCACGTTACTCAGACCAAAGGGTAACTATTTTGTTCCACGGAAAGCCAAAATCTTGCACTCATCCAGGCCAACTCACAGTCTGGTGAGCTGCCACCACGCCTGGTCACCAACAAGCAAACCAGCCAGTCTGCCCCAAGAAAGGGACAAAGTGGTTGCTGTCAAATGGTTGCCAGCTCCTGTGACTAAACCTGAGATCAAGTGAAAAAATTTGTATTTTTAGTAGAGACAGGGTTTCATCATGTTGGCAAGGCTGGTCTCAAACTCCTGGTCTCAAGTGATCTGCCCACCTCGACCTCTCAAAGTGCTGGGATTACAGGTATGAGCCACCACACGTGTAATCCCAGCACTTTGGGAGGCGGAGGCAGGCAGATCACCTGAGGTCAAGAGTTCGAGACCAGCTTGACCAACATGGAGAAACCTTGTCTCTACTAAAAATACAAAATTAGCCGGGCGCGGTGGCTCAAGCCTGTAATCCCAGCACTTTGGGAGGCTGAGACGGGCGGATCACAAGGTCAGGAGATCGAGACCATCCTGGCTAACACGGTGAAACCCCGTCTCTACTAAAAAATACAAAAAACTAGCCGGGCGAGGTGGCGGGCGCCTGTGGTCCCAGCTACTCCGGAGGCTGAGGCAGGAGAATGGCGTAAACCCGGGAGGCGGAGCTTGCAGTGAGCTGAGATCCGACCACTGCACTCCAGCCTGGGCGACAGAGCCAGACTCAGTCTCAAAAAAAAAAAAAAAAAAAAATACAAAATTAGCCGGGTGTGTAATCACAGCTACTTGGGAGGCTGAGGCAGGAGAATCACTTGAACCTGGGAGGCAGAAGTTGGGGTGAGCCAAGATCACGCCATTGCACTCCGGCCTGGGCAACAAGAGAGAAACTCGACCTCAAAAAAAAAAAAAAAAAAAAAACACTTACCTCTGGAAGGTGCAAAAGCCCTTGCACCTGTCTCAGGCTTGGCCACCCTGCCATTCCCATGATGATTGCTGGGTTCCCTGACCTCTTCTTTGCCTTGAGGTTTGGGGACAGAAGCCCTGTGGCTTGGCCTTTGCGGATAACCACTCTGGCTAATCATTCTTCATTCAATGCATTTTTTTTGTGAGTTTGAACACTACGCTAGGCCCTAGGGATACCCCAAGGAACACAAAAGATAAAATTCCATAACCTAATGGAGCTGGCTTTCCAGTGGAGGGAGCTGCACAGAAAATACCACACATATTTACACTTGATAGCAGTTAAATAGATGAGTTTATTTATGTTAGAAATTGACAGGTGTTACAAGAAAAAAATAAAGCATGGTCAAATAGATGGTGGACTATAACGGGAGATGTACAGGTTGTTTGTTTGTTTGAGACAGAGTCTCTATCTGTCCCCCAGGCTAGAGTGCAGTGCCCTCCCCCTCTTGAGTTCAAATGATTCTCGTGCCTCAGCCTCCTAAATAGCTGGGATTACAGGCATGCGCCACAACGCCTGGCTAAATTTTTTGTATTTTTAGTAGAGACGGGGTTTCATCATGTTGGCAAGGCTGGTCTCAAACTCCTGGTCTCAAGTGATCTGCCCACCTCGACCTCTCAAAGAGCTGGGATTACAGGTATGAGCCACCATGCCTGGCCAGAGATGTACAGTTGTAAATAGTGTAGATGAGTAATACTGAACAGAGACCTGAAGGCAGTGAGAAATGAAGCCCTGAGAACATCAGGGGAAAAGCAGGCAGAGGACACAGCAAGTGCAAAGGCCCTGCGGTGGGCTCATGCCTGGCAGGCCTGGGGAACATCAAGTGGCCCATGTGGCTGAAGCAGAGAGAGTAACGGGTAGGAGATGGGGTCAGAGGGCAGACTGCAGGGCCTTGAAGGCCTCTCTTTTTACTGTATGAGATGAGAACCCCTGGAGGAATCTGAGCAGAGGAGAAACATGCCTTAGGTCTCATGTAGAGAGATTGAATGCCAAGAATTAGGTGCTTACAAAACCATTGCAAGAACTGGAGGAGCCGGCTCCAGGCTGGGCCCTGTGGAACAACATGACTGAACTGCCGGCCTGGCCTATGCCCTGATGAGGAGGGTAGGGAATCAGGAGGCCCCACCAGCATGGTTGAGATCTGACCTAGGGTCAGGAGGCCTTGTGCCACTGCACCTGCCTCTTGAACACCACGAAGCTGGTGACTAGATGCTGGATGTCTTGTAGAAAACCCGTATCTCCATAGCCCACAGAGCAGAATTTCCCTCTGCGCTTCCTCCCACCAAATTTCACTTTATTATTTTTATTTTTTTTGAGATGAAGTTTCACTCTTGTTGCCCAGGCTGGATAGCAATGGCACGATGTCGGCTCACCACAACCTTTGCCTCCCGCGTTCAAGCGATTATACTGCCTCAGCCTCCTGAGTAGCTGGGATTACAGGCATGCACCACCACGCCCGGCCAATTTTGTATTTTTAGTACAAACGAGGTTTCTCCATGTTGGTCCGGCTGGTCTCGAACTCCTGACCTCAGGTGATCCACCGGCCTCGGCCTCCCAGAGTGCTGGGATTATAGGCGTGAGCCACCGCGCCAGGCCACTTTATTAATTATTTTATTTATTTATGTTTTTGAGACGGAGTCTCACTCTGTTGCCCAGGCAGGAGTGCGGTGGCGTGATCTCCACTCACTGTAACCTCTGCCTCCAGGGTTCAAGCAATTCTCCTGCCTCAGCCTCTCGATTAGCTGAGATCACAGGCATGCGAGACCATGCCTGGCTAAGTTTTTTGTATTTTTAGTAGAGATGGGGTTTCACCATGTTGTTGAGGCTCGTCTCAAACTCCTGACTTCAAATGATCCTCCCGCCTCAGACTCCCAAACTGCTGGGATTACAGGCATGACCCACTGTGCCTGGCCCCAAATTAATTTCTTTGATGGAACCCAATTCATATCCAAAACTTGCTTCAAAGGAACGTAGGGCATGGTGCATACCAAATACCTGCCCACCACATCTCTCACAGCTCCAAGCCCATCCCCATGCCAAACTACTGCTCCCACCTGCCTGCTTCCTAGGCCTCCTGGGATGCTCCACCCATGCCCTGGGCCCCTGCCCTGTGCTTCCTCAGGCCTGCATTACAGCATGTATCACATTGGTGGAACTGCCTGTGTGCCTGTCTATTCCCTCATGCACCCCACTCAATGCAAGCCCCTTGAGGACAGGAATGTAGCTACCCATTTTAAGGCCACACCCGTGGTGGTGGTACCTGGAAGGATCCATCTGGCCAGGCTGGGAGGAAGCAGCAAGCCCACCGAGCCTGGGAATAGAAGCAGTAGAGGGGAAAGAGGCAAAATCCTTAGCTATTTAACTGCCCCAAGACTTGTTTGGTTATTTTTTTGAGAGGGAGTCTCACTCTGCTGCCCAGGCTGGAGTACAGTGGCGCCATCTTGGCTCATGGCAACCTCTGTCTCCCAGGTTCAAGTGATTTTCCTGCCTCAGCCACCTGAGTAGCTGGGATTACATGCATGTGTCACCATGCCCAGCTTATTTTTGTATTTTTAGTATAAATGGGGTTTCCCTATGTTGGCCAGGCTGGTCTCGAACTCCTGACCTCAGGCGATCTGCCCACCTCGGTCTCCCAAAGTGCTGGGATTACAGGTGTGAGCCACCGCGCCCGGTCAAGACTTGGTTTTAATACCTGTGAAATGGGGCAATAGCATCACTCACCAGTAGGGACGTAAGAGAACATATGCATTCAGTATATGCTCATAAACTCCACCCTCTCCTTAGACTTCTTCAGGGGTTGGAGAGGAGCTGGGCTTCCTTGGGTAAAGCTCTGAAGTAGTAAGCTAAAAAGTCCATGGCATCTTGGGGCCATGCAAGGTGGGTTATTAGCTCAAGTAGGAAGGTGGAGAGGGCCCTGATTCCTGGGCCCTCCTTTTCACTTGAGAGTTTTTCCCTCGAAAGTTGGAAGCAGCAGAGGCCCTCCTCCCCTTCTAGGCCTGCCAGCCTTGCTGGCAGCAGAACTTGTGGTCAGCAGAGCCTGGAGGCCTGATCCTGCCAGATGACCAGATGCACTAGTAGCTGGGTGACTCTCGAGGAGAGTGGTCAAACATTGTGTACCAGGGTAGCCCCACCTCCTACCGGCCTGGGTCAGTCCTGGTTGATAGGGGCCAGGTCAGGTTTATGCCTGTTGTCTGGTCATAAGTATTAATAGTGCCGCTTTCACTCTGAAGTGCCCTGCTCGTCTTTTGAAGCTGAGCATACATATCCTGTGATCCAGTAATTCCTCTCCTAGGCATGTACCCAACAGAAATCTGCACATCTACTCACCAAGATATATTCTAGAACATTCATGGCAGCACTATTCACAATAGACCCCCGCCAGAAACTATCCAAATGTCCTTCGACAGAATGGATATAAAATTGTGGTACATTCATATCACATCACTAAGCAGTCCTGAAAATGAACATTCTGCAGCCACACACAGTAGCATGGATGAACCTCACAGACATAAGGGTGAGCAAGGAAACTAACCCAGAATACAAAATATAAGACTCCACATCTCTACGTGTGCACAAACAGGTGAAATGAAACGCTGCTTAAGGTTGGGATGGTGGTTACATAGGGGTACTGGAGATGTTGTATTTATTGGTCTGCATGCTGGTGATACAAAGGTGTTCACTTTGTGAAAATGCATCAAGCCAAATACTTAATAAAACTAAATGGAAACATCCACACTAGTTTTTTCACCTACTCAACTAGAAAACGAGCTTAAGAGTCAGCGTCCCAATATATGTAAAGTTGACTCGAACTCCCCATTCCCTGGACATTCCTGTTGGGTTCACTGAAGCTCACTGGGTCGTCCTTGAGGAAACTGTACAGGCTGACTCCAATAACCGAAAATGCTTCCTGTGGGGAAGACAGGTTCTGGTATCGACCAACCCCTCAATCCTCCAGGCCTTGACCAGATCCTTGGCCTGGAATAGCTCCCTCTTCCTGCCTGCCCTGTCCCCAACTCCTCAGCCACCCAACTATCCAAGTCTCATGAAGGCCTGCTCAAGCCCGTCTCCTCCAGGACTTCCCTGACCACCCTGGGCTCCCATCCTCTCCTCCTGTAGTTCCTTCTAAGTCTTTAAGCGCCTGACCCCTTGGTCCAAGTTTCAAGAGTGCGGGGGACTTTGTTCACTGATGGTACCCCAAGAATTGGGCCCAGTTCCTGCTACACAGTAGGTTCTCAATAACTACTGAATGAAATGTTTTCTAACATGGCATCTCCTGTACTGCTATTCAGTTTTCTCTAGTGCAGGCTTGATTCTGGTTTCTCTAGACGTGAAATTCGCTGGGACAAGGACTAGATCCTACTCATCTTTTTATCCCTACCACTCGCTCCTCTGCTTAAGACTTATTCAAAGGGAAAAGAAAGGCAAGGCAGTGAACTCAGGGCATTTACAATCCAGAAAGCGTGGAGGTGGGGGTCAGTGAGTCGAGTTATTTGGATTTCAAGGGTGTGGGGAACAAGCTACTATATTTATTTGCCTACGAATTTATTTATACCTGCCTCCTTCCAGAGAGGGTTTGAGGTGGCTTACAAAAATACACACAATACAAGGTAAAAAACAAGTCGCTGAGGAAATCAGGCCGAGGGGAAAATAAGAGTAGGAAAAACAAGATCGAGTCGCCTTGCTAGAAGTGGGCCAAAAAGTTGGCCAAGTTTTCCCACAGCCCACTCGAGGCGGAAGTCCCTCTCCCCTCCCCGTCCCAGGGGCGGCCGCGCGTCCCACACGGACGGGAGAGATGTACCCGAGAGAGGGGACCGACAGGACCCTCTCCGCACCTCCCCAGCCGCCAGGCCGCCAACCCGGGGCCGGGCCTAGCAGCCTCCGCGGCCTTGGAGAGCGCGAAGTGGAGAGGCCCGCGGCTCTTGGGGGCAGCCCGAGCCCAGATCTGGGTCCCAGGGTGCTGGCGGGGAGCCTGTGACCTGGGAGGGGGTGCTGGAGGCTGAGGGATCGCGCCTCCACGCCACGCCGCAGAGGTTCCCGCGCTCGAAACCGAACGCCCTCCAGCCACCACCACTCACGGCCTACTAAGCGTGGGCTCGGGGCCCAAGGCACAAAGATGGAGGAAGCGGCGCGATCCACCGGCCCCACCCCCACCCCCACCCCCACCCACCCGCCCGCCAGACAAAGGGGCAGGTCGCCCCTCCCCCAGCCTCCTTCGCGGGCCCCGCCGCCCTCTCCTCCCCTCCCCTCGGGCCGCCCTTTGGTGACTTCCTCTCCCCTCCAGGGGCGGCCCCGGGACTTCTCAGGAACTGCGTTTCACCTGGACGCGGGGCGGGGAGCCGGCGCGCAGAGGGCGGCCTCCGGGCCCACCCCTAGGCCGGGCCGGCCCCAGGCCCGCGCCCTCCCCTTTGAACCCGCGCTCCCAGCCCCTGGCGCCTTCCCGCCCAGGAGCCCCCGCCCCCACCCGGCCGAGCACGTGCTGCCCGGGCCCCGAGCGCTTCCCGCCGCACGGGTGGGGGCTGGGCCCACCCCCCGCCCGCTCCCCACCCCCACCGGAAACATTCCTGCCACATTCCTGCAACTGCGAGGCCCAGCCCGCCGCTCCCCACCCCGCCTCCGCGCCGGGCCCAGGGCTTTCCTGCGTCCCCTCCACCGCCGGCTCGCCCCCTGAGGAGGGGGCTGGGCCAGGGCCTCGGCTGACCGGGAAGAAGGGGAGCAGAGAAAAACATGAGTCACAGCCGTGTGTCACTGGAGCGCATTTCAATTCCCTGCATCACAGGAGGTGTGGAAGGCCGCCTCGGGGACCGGGCGCGGGAGGTGCGCCCGAGAAGGCCCCGGGCCGGCCTGCAGGGCGCGCCTCTCCGCCTGCGCCCTTTCCTCCCCCACCGCCCTCCCCGCCATCTTCCCCTTTGGCTTCCTTCTCGCTCGGTGCAACAAGTCTTTGTTAAGCCGGGCGCCAGGCGGGCCAGGCGTGGCGGAGATGGCCTGCGTGCTCGGCCCCTGCCCTCAAAGCGCTTCCAGGCGACCTCTGGCCCACGTTTTATTTTTATTCACAGTCCCAGCGTAAGGGCCCAGGTCCCTAAGTGGGCTTGCGTATCTCCAGAACACCATCTAAGTCACCTCAAGGCATGAAGCTTCCCTTGGGTGTACCTGCCAACGAGCCAATCGTTGGTTTCGCTGGAAGGCTCCACCTTGATCATGGCTCGCTGGTGGCCATTAATAAAACACTTTGGATTTCACAAGTTTCACGTTTGGATTTCACAAGACTTGTATCTCACCAATCAACCACACGCGGGTTGACACTGAAAGGCACATGCTGACACCTGTCCGCCCAGGAGAAATCTACCAGCCCTCTATTTCAGTGAGGGGGCGGCGTGTAGGCCGCGGAACTCTCTAACGAGCGCGTTTCTCTTCACCCCCTCGGCCCGCGTGGACCCCCGTCCACCCCCGCACACCCTGGGGGGGGGCCTGGCCCACACGTCCAGGAAGCCCCTAGAGGTGACTCTCCCTGGGACCACTGTACCAGGGAGGAAGGATACCGCCACCCGTCACCACCCCCCGCGAGAAGCTCCTTCGTGACTCCTCTGTGCGTGCCTTCCCACACCTCCTCCGTCCGGGACTGCGAGGAGTGGGCGGTCGACTCGAGTTCGCAGCCCAGGCCTCCCACACGCCCCTCCCCGCCGTCAGCACCCACCCGCGCGGCAGCGGCGGCTGGCGGGCGGCCGCCCTTTTAAATCCCCGGGCTCATTTGCATGGCCCCGCCCCCTGAGTGACACGGCTGGCGCGGGCGGGCCCGTCCCCCCTGCCCCTGGGTCGCTCTTTTTAAGCTCCCCTGAGCCGGTGCTGCGCTCCTCTAATTGGGACTCCGAGCCGGGGCTATTTCTGGCGCTGGCGCGGCTCCAAGAAGGCGTGAGTTCGCGGCCGCTCCGGTGGCTTCTTTTTTTTATATCTATAATTTAATTAAATTATTTATTTATTGAGGCCGCGCACGGGCCGTGCCCAGCTTCCTGCCCCTCGCCATCCTTCGGGGGAGGGGGAATATTTTTGTCCCCCCGCCTGGCTGTGACACATAAATACCCCGCGGGGGCCTGGGCGGCGAGCACGCGGCGGCGGCGGTCTCTGAGCGCCTCTGCTCTCTCTCCCGGTTTCAGATCCGCATTTGCTACCAGCGGCGGCCGCGGCGGAGCCAGGCCGGTCCTCAGCGCCCAGCACCGCCGCTCCCGGCAACCCGGAGCGCGCACCGCAGGCCGGCGGCCGAGCTCGCGGTGAGTCGTCCCCGGGGCCCGCGGCGGCGGCGGCGGAGGGGGGCGCCCGCGCCCCCGCCCGCACGCCGCCCCTCCTGAGAGCCGCCCGGGGCTGCAGCGCGCGCCGCCGGCTTTATTCCCAGGCCGGGGCGGTGCGAGCCGGCGGCGGGGGAGGGCCGCGCGGCGCGGGGGCGGGCGACGGGGCCCGGCGGCGCGGGGAGGACGCCCGCACCCCTTCCCCCGCGCCGCGGGCGCCCTGCGGGGGGCGGGGACCCGGGAAAGGCGCGCGGTGGGGGAGGGGGCGCGCAGCTGCGGCGAGCGCGAGTTGTGCACCCGGCGGAGCCCGGAGGAGCCCGGCGCACCTCGCGCGGCGGCCGCTCCCGCCGGAGCCCGAGCCCGGGCCCGGGTGAGGGGCGAGGAGAGACACGGGCTGCGGCGCGGCGGGAGAGTGGGGGGTCGGGCGCCCCCCGCAGCCCAGGGAAGTTCTGGAAGTGAGGGGGATGGGGAGGAACCCCGAAATTCGGCCCTACGCCCTTTCGGCCTTTCTCTCGCGCCCCCTCCGCAGATGAGGCCGGAGCGCGGGCCTGGGTTTGGGGCTTCACCCCGACCCCACCTCTGGCCTGGCCTGCGCCTCTTCAGCCCCAGGGGCCGGGCCTGCCCTCCGCCCCCACAAACTGGTTTCGCTGCTTTGCTGGGCTCTGTTGGAACTAGTCCCTTTGACTCCCCGTTTCTATTTTATTTTCTTCTGGGGCTTTATTTTGCGGGGAAGGGACGGAGGGAGGGGGCTTTCTTCCTCTCCCCCGCTCCCGCGCGCGCCAGGTTTCCTGCCCCAAGGCGGGCTTGGGTGCCCCCTCTGGCAGGAAGTGGGGCCGGGTGCACCCGCGTGGCGGTGCATGCGGTCGGGGTGCGCTGCTTTCCCGCGCCTGCAGGAGCGGCCTGTGCCCCTCCCCCCGCGCGCCCTGGCCCCTAGTCCCGCCGGCCGGCCTGCAACGGCCAGGCGCAGACACTTGCAGAGTCACCCTGGTGCCGGGTCTGGAGCCTGATGCCTCGGGGGCTTAGCCCTAGCCGCTAGGCGGGTAGGCAAAGTGGCGGGTTGAAAGGGTCTCCGGGAACCTACTTTTTCCTGCTCGCCAACTTGCTGTGTGACCTTCGGCAACTCATCAGGCTTCTCTGGGCCACCATTTTACGGGGGACGGGGAAGAAAATAAGGGAACCCCCAAGATAATTTCCTAGGGCCTTTGCTGCAGAGTCCTTAAGTATTCGAGGAGCACACTTTGCGTGCACAGCGTATGGGGGAGACAGGCTTGAGGCCCAAGCGGGCTTATTACAAAGTGAGGGATTGGGGTTAGGCCCTAAATGTAGTTCCTACAAGACAGGCCTCTGATGTTCCGAAACAGGTGGAAGAGACGAGCGTTTCTTGGCCTCACTGGAAAGGGCCTCGGGCCTTCGTTTAGTTCGTGGGGGGTTGGCTGAGGGGGTTTAAAGGGTCCCCAGCAGCAAGAGGTGGGGGAGGCACCAGATGGTATGAGAGCTTCCAGGGAGACCCGCCAAGATCTCTAGGCAGGCCAGGCCAGGCTCTCTGGGATTCCGTACTGGCTTCGCCCAACTGGAACCCCCTCGATGAGGGGGCCTCGGGCAGACCTTATATGAGGTCAGCACTCGTTTAGTTGATTAATTTTGATGTTTAGTTTGAAGGGGGACCTGTGGTGTAATATAAGATTCTAATCATTGCCTGTAATTGCATAGCAGGCCAAGCCACTAATGATGGAGCAGGATAAATCACCAACCACCTTGTTTAAAAGGGTCTCCAAGTCTGAAACATTATAAGATAGAATAATTAGCAAAGTCCCGCTGTCTGGAGGGTCTCTTGATGCTTGAGAATGGAGGTCCTGGGCCCTCCAGAAATCACAAGTTTGGAAAAACGTTTTTTTCCTCTCATTGGGGTAAAAACTCTTTTTTTTTTTTTCTTTTAAATTAGACACGGGGGTCCCACCGTATTGTCCAGGCTGGTCTCGAACTCCTGACCTCAAGCAGTCCTCCTGCCTTGGCATCCCAAAGTGCTAGGATTACAGGCATGAGTCACCTCACCTGGCCCATAAATCATTTTCAAATGGTCTAGTTCTTATTTTGGTTAGAGTGAAGATTTCTTTCCATTATTTTAAGTTTTTCTAAACTATTACCTAGTTTGATCCTTGAAGCAGTCAGGAGTAGTTCAGGCAGGTACCTTATAATTACCTTGATCTTACAGATTGAGAGGGTTTCAGAAGTGGAGCCGCTTGGGCCCACCCCTTACCGTGGGCAGGCAGGGATTGGTTACTGGAAAAATGTGTAGCCTAGGCCTCCGGCATCTCATCTATCTGTAGCCTGTGGATGATAAGAACTAGGATGAAGATGTGGAGAACTGTCGTTTCTAAGCCTGTAGTACAGGGTGTTCAAAATACTGGTTGCAGGCCATCCTTCCAATGGGAAGTTTTAGGAAAACTAAAAATTGATAGGGTTAATTAAACCCCAACAGACCCTTAAGAAGAAGGAAGATGCTAGAAAATGACCAAGAAGCTTTTAGGATGAGCCCTGCCAGGGGGCCAGCTAGGGTCTGTTAGACGGTGCATTTCAGTTGGGAGAATTCCCTGCCATCTGACAAAGTCCCATCTGACTCCAGTTGGGCAGAGAAGGGGTAAGGGGAAAGAGGATGGCCTTTGGCTTTGGGCTCCCTTTCCTCCACCACCTCACCCACCCTGTAGCTTCAACCATCTCTTCCCTCCCTCAATTATACCAGTCTTTGAATCGTCCAGGGATTTACCCTGGGTGAGAACAGAGAAGAGAGCTGATGGGTGGGCACCCCCTAGCTATGTGATTGGCTCTTTTTGGTCCTGAGTCTTGGACCTTGCCAGATAGGCAGTATTGTCAGTGAGGTGGGCAGGGGATCAATGTCCGTAGCTGCCAGATCGCGAGGTCTCATTCTTTCCATTTTTTCCCTAGTCCCCACTGAACTGCGTAGACTGGGTTTTCTCTTAAAGGCAAAGGGCAGCAGTTGGCTACAGAAGGAGGGGATGCTGGCAATATGTCAGACCCCACCTCCCCACACCTTTGTCCCAGGGCGGCCTCACCCATGTAGCTAGGTCTGGGCTGGCTGTACCTCCTGGGACCCCCCCACCCTGCTCCATTGGGGCGGTGTTAAGTAAGGCAGGACAACAAAGAGCCCTTCTTAACAGGAGATAGATAAGGAGCTGATTAGGGCCAACGGCCCTTCCCCGCCCTTGGCAGCATCTGGGGGTGGGCAGACCCCTCCATCCTGGGCAGAGTAGGAGGCCTCGGGGCCCCTGGGAGCACAGTTTTCTGCAGTGTGCCTTGAAGGTATGGGTGATGAAGAGGTAGAAAGTGGCTGAAGTGAGATGTTTGTCTAAAAGCACTTTTCTGTTTCCCAGCATCCCAGCCTTCACTCTTCCACCTGCTCCTTAGAGAAGGGAAGATGAGCGAGTCGAGCTCGAAGTCCAGCCAGCCCTTGGCCTCCAAGCAGGAAAAGGACGGCACTGAGAAGCGGGGCCGGGGCAGGCCGCGCAAGCAGCCTCCGGTGAGTCCCGGGACAGCGCTGGTAGGGAGTCAGGTGGGTGTCCAAACCTTTCCTTCACTCGGTTTACCCTTTGGGGCTAGGGAGGTGCCTGGAGTTTCATTCAGCAGGCGAGAACATGCATGGAGGGTGCAGAATAATTCTGTGCAGTAAGCATGTGGGTGTGTCCTCCCACCTGTGTGTACTCCTGCCGCACTTGCAACTCTGCTCAGATCTCTAGAGACCACCAGGAGAGAACGGGGGGCCGAGGAATTCAAGATGAATTCTGAAGCCAATGGCAGAAAGTCAAACCTAAAGCACCCCAGAGGTCATGTAGCCAGTGCTTACTTAAAACATTCACCTTTTTCTTAATTTCCAGTCCACTGTGGACCGGTGATTTTAAAATGTAGTAAAGATGAATGAACAGCCGGATGCGGTGGCTCACGCCTGTAATTCCAGCACTTTGGGAGGCAGAGGCGGGCAGATTACTAGGTAGATTGAGACCATCCTGGCTAACACAGTGAAACCCCGTCTCTACTGAAAATACAAAAAATTAGCCAGGCCTGGTGGCGGGCACCAGTAGTCCCAGCTACTCTGGAGGCTGAGGCAGGAGAATGGCCTTGAACCTGGGAGGTGGAGCTTGCAGTGAGCCGAAATCATGCCACTGCACTCCAGCCTGGGCGACAGAGCGAGACTCTGTCTCAAAAAAATAAATAAAAAAGATGAATGAACAAAAATAAAAACACACAGAAGCTCAGGGTTTTTAATAATTAGTTTCAGTGCACGTAAAATGATTTTTGTCAATTTGCTGTAAAGTTTCTGAGTACTTATGGTTGATTCTTGTACTTCCTCATCCCAGGTGAGAAACAGGTACCTGCGTGGGCCTGCACCTGTTCATGCACAGGCCATGTTATGAGTAGTTCTGGAATGGGCATTGCCCCTGGCACTGTAGATGGAACTTGAAGCCCAAGAAGTCAAAATGTTGGGGAGTTTGTGTCAGTGACCCTCAGAACCCTGGTGCTGCTCTCCCCACAAGGTCCTTATAGAAGGATGAGGCTGCCAGCCTGGCACTGTGGGGCACTCTAGGGAGCATGGCCACTTGGGCTGGGGGGGGGGGCGTATTGGCCTCTTACAGAGGCAGCTGTCACCCAAGTGAGGGGTGGCTGTTGGTGAAGCCCAGTTACTTCCCTTCCCTGGGGAAGGAGGTAAGAGGAGTTGAGGTTGACCTCTGCCCTTTAAACATGATGTAGGTTGTTCACCTGCAGGTTTTCCCTGTCCATAAGGTGGAGAGTGGTCTGTGCTGACCTGGGCCTAGGGAGACACGAGCTGTGATGAGTCTGCTGTGTTGGAATTCGGCAGCCACCTTTAGAGCCTGGGGTGGGATCATTTGTCCTCTTAGCCTAGCTCCCTCAGCCTCCCCTCCTATCCCAGCTGTTAGCCATGGTCAGTGGGAGGTGTCAAGAGGGGTGCTGGATTACTGGATCCTGGTTATAAACAGGCCATGGGCAGCCCCCTAGGAAACAGTAGCTGGCGCGCCTTCACCGTGTACCTTCTATGCATTATGCAGCAGCTTTTTATTCTATTTAGGGCTTATTAAAATTTCAGGCCGGGCGCGGTGGCTCACGCCTGTAATCCCTGCACTTTGGGAGGCCGAGGCGGGCGGATCATGAGGTCAGGAGATCGAGACCATCCTGGCTAACACAGTGAAACCCCGTCTCTACTAAAATACAAAAAAAATTAGCCAGGCGCGGTGGCGGGCGCCTGTAGTCCCAGCTACTCGGGAGGCTGAGGCAGGAGAATGGCGCGAACCCGGGAGGCGGAGCTTGCAGTGAGCCGAGATGGTGCCACTGCACTCCAGCCTGGGAGACAGAGTGAACACTCCGCCTCAAAAAAAAAAAACAAAAAACAAAAACAAAAATAAAATAAAATAAAATAAAATTTCAGTGGGAATGATGGCAGGGATCTCTGGGGTCCGGCTGTAATTCCCCTTCTCTGGGGGCAGCCTGGATGGGCTCCAGGTTTGTAAGT
Source organism: Theropithecus gelada (assembly GCF_003255815.1). NCBI lineage: Eukaryota > Metazoa > Chordata > Mammalia > Primates > Cercopithecidae > Theropithecus > Theropithecus gelada. Next base: position 36,540,410 of record NC_037671.1, read on the forward strand.
GCAGGCAGGGAGTGTGTGTCCAGCATAGGTCATCTGAGAGGGTGGGCAGTGATCACGGGACAGTGCTAGGTAACCATACATTACCCATTTAATCTCCATGACAACCCTGCGAGGGAAGTCTTTACCATTTATAGATGAGGAAACTGAGGCTCCAGCATTACGTATGCCCAAGATCAGTGTCAGAACTGACACTTGGGCAGAGCCACCTAACAGTATCTTTCTGTCCCCAGAATGCTTTTCCTAGGGGTCTTCTGGGCTCTTGTCATTTTGCGTCTTAGAAATCCGCAGGGAGGCAAGGGGAGGGATGGGAGGCACTTTGCAAAGATGCTCAAACTGGAGCTTTGGATCCTGAAGGGATTCCTGGGTCAGAGGTGGTTCTTGGTTCTTGCTGACTTAACCTTGTTGAGGAGGCAGAGGGCTGTGTCTTCTAAGGGGACGGAAACACAGGTAGTGACTGTCCCTGACTATCCTGTCTTTACAGAAGGAGCCCAGCGAAGTGCCAACACCTAAGAGACCTCGGGGCCGACCAAAGGGAAGCAAAAACAAGGGTGCTGCCAAGACCCGGGTGAGACTTGAGATGGGACCAGCCCTGGGTGGATGACCAGCAGAGGATCCCCTTGTTGGCTCCATGGCCACGGCTGTGGGGAGGTCTGGGAAGGGGCTCAGTCATCCCAGTTGTGCACCCCCTTCCCTGGTACAGGGGTGGCAATGAGTCTTTGCTAATTGGGGAGAGTGGGGCAGTGACTAAGGTCTCACTTCTCGGGGGTTGGTCCTGCCCAGGACAATGCGGAGATGAGGTCAGAAGTCCCACGGCTTTCCTGATCTAGAGAAAGGCGGAGTGGGGAGAGTGGAGGGTCCCTGCCAGCCCCTGGGCTGAGAATGTTACCTTCTCTTGGGGTCCCCTAGAGCCTGAAGGGGTGGGGACAGGCAGCAAAGGCCAGATTCACAGTGGCATCAGCCTTTCAGAAAAGTTGTTTTGTTTTTTATTTTATTTTTTCTAAGACACGACTCATATCCTCTGAGTCATGGGTGGAGATGGGAGTAGGGGGCGTGTGTGTATGTTGAGGGGGCAAATGTGGCTGGCCAGTCATCGCCAGCTGGACTTGGGTGGGCCTGTTGGGTGAGAGTGTTGGGCTGCCCTGAACAGGCAGGTAGGTCTGCCCCTCCCTCACCATTGGGCATCAGGTGAGCACTGTTGAGCATTTTGGACTTAGGAGATATTTTCTCTAACCCTCTAGAAAACCACCACAACTCCAGGAAGGAAACCAAGGGGCAGACCCAAAAAACTGGTAGGTGAAGAAGCAGACTGCTGCTTACCTCGTGGGCTCTTTGAGGGTGTTAAGAGTACATAGTACCTAATGCTATGCACCCCCTATGGAAAGGCTGTCCCTGACCTGCTGGGACATCAGAATTTATAGAAGTCCAGAGCGGGGAGGGTGCCTGGCCTGGGCTGTGCCCATGAGAAGTGAGGGGTCCCAGGTACAAACCAGACCACATCGCCCTGCCCTGCCCTAGTTGTGTGGGGGGTTCCTCTCCTGCTCCTAGAATCCTCAGAACTTCTGGGGGAAATCTGGGAAGTCATCTAGCCTGTGTCCCCCTCAATTAGAGATGAGGAAAGGAAGCCACAGGGGCAAGGTTTGTCCTTCCTATCATCCTCTGGAGAAGAGAAACAGTGAAGGAGCTGGGCCCTGGGAGGGGTCAGTGCTGGAGTTCTGATGTGACCCACCACACTGCACTGAAGGGCACCATCCACTTCTGGGCCCTCAAACAGCTGGTGGAAAGGCTCGGTGGGCTGAGTCAGGAGGCTGCCTCTAGGGGGCCACTGCAGTTAGGGTCACCCCAGCCTTCCAGCTCCTGGCCTTCTCTTACCCCCAGCCTGCCCCCTCAAATCCCTGAAGCTGTCATTCCTCGAGCTGAGCCACTGCTGGGGTGGAGGGGGGTAGGGGGTGCTGCTGGCCAGGCCCCAAGAGTGAGTAACAGGAAACAAGTTGTTTTGGAGTTTGTGCCTGGCACGGGGGCTGTAGCCCCGTGTGGTGTCCCGACATTCCCGCCCAGTGAGTGAGCCCCGGCAGCACACACTTCCACTTCCTCCCCACCCCGGCCTGGGGTCAGCCCTCGGCCACTCCCGAGGGCCAGGGCACCACAGCGCAGCATCTGCCCCTGTGGGCCAAGGACCTGGTTCCCCTGCACCCACCAGAGGGCTCATGTACCTTCCAGCCACCCCTTCCCATTTCCTCCCCCAGCCACCTCCTCCCCACCTCTTCTCCCCTAGGGAGCCAGTCACGTCCTGAAGCTCAGTGCTGCCCTGAGCTCTGCCCTCCTGTGCTCCATGGGCTTGGGGGCCAAGGGGGCTTGGCTTCTGGCTCTGGGTGACAGCAGCATGTGTGTGGGGTTTTTTCCTCCTTTTAAATTCTTTTTATGAATGAAGCCGGGCCGTGGAGGTTGCTGAGTCACCCACACACTCAGCCCTGACTCATCCCTCTTCAGGAGAGCCAGGGAGTGCAGGGAGCGGGTGGGGGCCAGCCTCTGGGGGTGGAAGAGGGGGGCCAGGCCAGAGCTCACACCAACAACTGCCCACCTCGCAGGAGAAGGAGGAAGAGGAGGGCATCTCGCAGGAATCCTCGGAGGAGGAGCAGTGACCCATGCGTGCCGCCTGCCCCTCACTGGAGGAGCAGCTTCCTTCTGGGACTGGACAGCTTTGCTCCGCTCCCACCACCCCCGCCCCTTCCCCAGACCCACCATCACCACCGCCTCTGGCCGCCACCCCCATCTTCCACCTGTGCCCTCACCACCACACTACACAGCACACCAGCCGCTGCAGGGCTCCCATGGGCTGAGTGGGGAGCAGTTTTCCCCTGGCCTCAGTTCCCAGCTCCCCCCGCCCACCCACGCATACACACATGCCCTCCTGGACAAGGCTAACATCCCACTTAGCCGCACCCTGCACCTGCTGCGTCCCCCACTCCCTTGGTGGTGGGGACATTGCTCTCTGGGCTTTTGGTTTGGGGGCGCTCTCTCTGCTCCTTCACTGTTCCCTCTGGCTTCCTGTAGTGGGACCTGGGAGGGTTCCCCTGGCCTTAAAAGGGGCCCAAGCCCCATCTCATCCTGGCCCGCCCTACTCCACTGCCCTGGCAGCAGCAGGTGTGGCCAGTGGAGGGGGTGCTGGCCCCAGAATTCCCCCAGCCAAACTGTCTTTGTCATCACGTGGGGCTCACACTTTTCATCCTTCCCCACCTTCCCTAGTCCCTGCACTAGGTTGGGCAGCCCCCTTTGGCTCCAGGAAGGCAGGAGGGGTGTGTCCTTACTCCCGCTTCACTGTGGCCACAGCCCCCTTGCCCTCCGCCTGGGATCTGAGTACATGTGGTGGTGATGGAGATGCAGTCGCTTATTGTCCAGGTGAGGCCCACGAGCCCTGTGGCCGTCACCTGAGGTGGGCTGGGGCTGCTCCCCTCACCCTACTTTGCTTCCGCCACTCAGCCATTTCCCCCTCCTCAGATGGGGCACCAATAACAAGGAGCTCACCCTGCCCTCTCCCAACCCCCCTCCTGCTCCTCCCTGCCCCCCAAGGTTCTGGTTCCATTTTTCCTCTGTTCACAAACTACCTCTGGACAGTTGTGTTGTTTTTTGTTCAATGTTCCATTCTTCGACATCCGTCATTGCTGCTGCTACCAGCGCCAAATGTTCATCCTCATTGCCTCCTGTTCTGCCCACGATCCCCTCCCCCAAGATACTCTTTGTGGGGAAGAGGGGCTGGGGCATGGCAGGCTGGGTGACCGACTACCCCAGTCCCAGGGAAGGTGGGGCCCTGCCCCTAGGATGCTGCAGCAGAGTGAGCAAGGGGGCCCAAATCGACCATAAAGGGTGTAGGGGCCGCCTCCTCCCCCTGTTCTGTTGGGGAGGGGTAGCCGTGATTTGTCCCAGCCTGGGGCTCCCCCTCTGGTTTCCTATTTGCAGTTACTTGAATAAAAAAAAATATCCTTTTCTGGACTGGAGTCTACTGTGGTGTGTGCCCCTAAAGCCTGGGGCAGGTAGGGTAGGTGACACTTGGGTTCTGGCCCTGTCCTTCAGGCTGTGGGAAGGGAGGGGAAACAGCACTGGAATCACCTCAGAGGAAGGTCATTTTAAGCCTCTTGATGAAATCAACAAAACCCCTAGCCACAAAACGTTTTATTTACAAAATATATACTGAATACTATACATCTGGCCCCATCACCATGGAAACAACTCCAAAGCCCTCCTGGGGATTTATGCCCAAGTCAAGCCCAGGAGGGCTAGAGAAAGCAAAGGTGTCTCCCAGCCGCCCCCATCCCAGAAGGAAAACCTCCCATGAGTGCCTGTGGGTGGGCAGTGAGCTCAACACCCACAAAGGGCAGAAGGCCTGGGGGCAGTGAGGTGATGGTGAGGGCGTGGGAAGCAGATGCTGAGGGTGGGTGGAGGGAGAAATGGAGACCCAGCACCCAGCAGGGGGAGCCAGGGGAAGCAGGCTGACGGCAGGGCCCCAGGCAGTCCAGGACGGCAGGCTCTGAAGGGTGGGGCAAGGGGGTCAGGTCACGTCTTGACATCCAGCAGCGGCATCCGCTTGTGCTGGTAGCCACTCTGCCAGCCATGTACCACCTGTCGGGCAAGAGACCACACCACAAGGCTGGGCTGTGTTCCCTGGGAGTCTGCAGCACTCAGTTACAGCCCAAGTAAGCAGAACCAGGCTCTGGTTTCAGTGTGGACGAGTATGGCTGGGAACAGGGCTAACCCCCACCTTGCCTCATTCTCCCCCTGGCGCCCAAGTGCTCACCTTGGGGTCTCCCATGTCAGAGAGCAGCTCCTGCTCAGCCTCATGCAGTTCCTCGGCTGGGTCATAGCTGTACATGGGGAGCAGGTGATGGCGCAGCCGGTCCACCCTGGGGAGCAGGGGAGGGGACTCAGCCTAGGAGGCCCCCCCAACCATCATCAAACACCTGGCTGCCCCATCTCGCCTCCCTCTCCCAGGCAGGGGCACTTCCAGTGGGTGCCTTTTGGGACACACTATAGTTCCAAGAATACAACCCTGATTCTACAAAGGGACTTTCCCCAGTGAGTAACCTCAGGCTGGGGCAAGGAAAACAAAATTCAGGCTTGTATCAGGATGGCTTCTTTCTTACAGAAAACTCAGAGCCTATGAGCAGGAATTTCAGAATGGGTGTGGGGATAGGGCAGGTGGGGAGACAGGGACACTCACCGCTTTTTCTTCTGTACATACATCACCTGCAACAGAGACACAGCACTATGGGGGCTGCTGAGCCCGGGAAGGCCCACAAGCAGAGAGAGGCCCACCTCCACACCCTTCACTCCCTCAACAGGACAGTGGGGACTCTGTGCAGACTGGACCAGGCCCACCCAGCCCCTGCCTTAGCAAAGCTGTGGGTGTCTGTGTGTGTATATGAGGGCTCCTTACCACAGCCACCACCACCCCGACCAGGGTGATGAGGAAGAAGGGCCCCAACACATAGCCCACCATGGAGTCGCTGTTGGCCTGGGGGGCATTGGGCACAGTGGTGTTACTCATGACATCAGCAGCCGGAGGGCTGGGTGGTTGGTCAGCATGGGCAGTGGCACTTCGGGAGGGCGCCTCCACTGGGCTCCCTGGGGAGGAGGAAGGGAGGTTATCAGTTGCACCCAGGTGACATCCAGACTCTGGATCCCTCCCCCAGAGCTGGAGATCTATGAAAACTGGTCCCAGGTCAAATCCTGGGAGGAGGGATCCTCCAGGTAGATGTACCGGGTGTAACCCTCCAGTGAGTCTTGGCAAATCCTGGCAGGAAAGAGGATCAAGGGAAGGCCTGGATCCAGGGCTGAGTCCTGCCCAACTCCTATCCCTATATCAGGGCGGGGCCCAGCTAGAGACATTTACAAATCTCAACTTCTGGGGAAAGAAGTGCAGGTTTCCAGTGCCTGCCCCAGCCCTTTTGGGGCATTGGGCTGCCAGTACCTGTCCAGTGGAGCAAAATGGATAAATGAGGTCTAAAGGAGGGACCTGCACTGCAGCCAGGGGTGAGGTGGGAGCATCTGAAGGAGTTCCGCTTCCATCCTGGTCCAATCCCACTTCAAGCGATGGGCTCCATGCCTGAGTTCTATGCCCTTGTCCCTGGTGTCACCTCAGACATACAGCCCGAACACCCTCTGCCCCATCGGTTTCGTGTGCCAGGGTGGACACGAGTGGGTAAAGCTGGATTGTATCTTCAAGATGATGTCACCTTCCTCTTGTCTCCACCCAGGGCTCCGCCCAGGTCCCTCCCCTCCTGGCCTGGGCTGACAGGCAGAGGTGGAGAGGGTCAGTCCCCATCGACAGAAGCAAAGAGATCATCCTGGGGCGGTTTGCACGCTGATGGCCCAAGGTCCGCGACCCAGGTTCGCTTGAGTCTCTATCAGAGGGCAAGGTATGAACGACCTACCCCCGTGTCCGTAGGGCACGGGGCATCGAGCTTGCCCTTACCCAGTCGTATGCTCATCGTCCCAGGCCAAGGGGGCATGCCAGGGTGGGGAGGGCGTCAGGCCGCTGCTAGGATGCGGGCCAGCAACAGTGGACAGGAGGTGGTTCCCACGGCGCTGGGAGGCTCAGGCCGGAGGTGGGGGGTGTTGGGGGACGCGGAGGAGCCGCCCCGCCCCGAACATCCTGGAAGCCTGGCACCCCGAGGCGTGGACCCGTGCCGGCGCTCTGCAGCCCAGCCGGCCTGGCCATGCCTTACCTCCCGCCGCTGCAGCCCCGACAGGAACGCCCTCGGTTGGCTCCCCGGCCCCGGAAAAGCCGTCAGGCGCGTGATCAAAGGACCCGGGGAAATGGGCCGGGCCTTAGCGCCTGGGCGCAGCCAATCCGGTAGCGGAAAGCGGGTGGCCTGGAGATTTCTGGAGCCGCCAATCCGGAGGCGGGGGTGGGCGGTGCGAAGGCGGGGACAGCGGGGCTTGCAGGGTCCGCCCCGCGGCGGCAGGGGGCAGCCGAGGGCTACGCAGCGGGGGAGGAGCGGGCGGCTCGGGGCAGGATTGGGTAGGGCGGGGCGCGCGCAGTTTTCTGGAGGCCCCTGGCCCTCCCGCGTCAGGAGCTCGGATTCTGGGAGATCCCGGGCGACCACCTCACTCACCCGTCTCGTTGCAGCCAGAGTAGGGTCGCGCCGCGCTCTAACGTTGAGCCCAGGCCCTTCGCGGCAGGACCCTGCTCCGGGCCCTCTCGGCCTCCTTCTGTGTTTGTTCCCTGGCCTTCGGGCTGTGCACGACTGGTAGAGTGCGGCAGGACTGGGCTACCGGGGGCCCTGGCACGCCCACCCTCTCTGCGCCTTTTTTTTTTTTTTTTTGAGATGGAGTCTGGCTCTGTCGCCCAGGCTGGAGTGCAGTGGCGCGATCTTGGTTCACTGCACCCTCCGTTTCCTGGGCTCAAGCGATTTTCCTGCCTCAGCTCTCCAGTAGCTGGGATTATAGGCGCGCACCACCACGCCCGGCTAATTTTTTTGTATTTTTAGTCGAGACAGAGTTTCACCGTGTTAGCCAGGCTGGTCTCGAACTTGTGACCTCAAGTGATCTGCCTACCTCAACCCCCGAAAGTGCTGGGATTTCAGACGTGAGCAGCCGTGCCCGGCCTATTGTGAGGATTAAATGATGACATGAGCAGGGAGCTTACCACATAATATCCCCTGAAATGTTAAGTTACTCCTGTTCACCTGTTTTTGGTTTTAGGGAACACACGAAGCGGCGGGGTGAGGTTCCCCTGGGTCAAAGGCAACTTACTAAGTTGGTAAACTTGGGTCAAAGCTTTTGTGGTCTTATCATTAAAATGGCACACATTTACTGGGAAAATCTGACTAAGGCCAGTGGAATTTACCAGTGTCAATATTCTGGTTGTGATTATTACAGTTCTGTAAAACGTTATCATTCTGGGATTTTTTTTTTTTTTTTTTTTTTTGAGACAGAGTCTTGCTCTGTCACCCAGGCTGGAGTGGGAGTAGCTGGAACTAGGGGCACCCGCCACCAGGCCCCGCTAATTTTTTTGCATTTTTAGTAGAGACAGGTTTCACTGTGTTAGCCAGGATGGTCTCAATGTCCTGACCTCGTGATCTGCCCACCTCGGCCTGCCAAAGTGCTGGGATTACAGGCATTGGGGGAATTTAAGCAAAGTGTACACAATCTCTCTGTATTATTATTATTCTTTGGAGATGGAGTCTTGCTCTGTCAAGCAGGCTGGAGTGCAGTGGCACGATCCTGGCTCACTGCAATCTCCGCCTCCCAGGTTCAAGTGATACTCCTGCCTCAGCCTCCCAAATAGCTGGGACTACAGGCGCCTGCCACCATGCCCGGCTAATTTTTGTATTTTCAGTAGAGACGGGGTTTCACCATGTTGGCCAGGCTAGTTTCGAACACCTGACCTCAGGTGATTCGCCCACCTCGGCCTCCCAAAGTGCTGCAATTACAGGCATGAGCCACCGCACCCGGCCTCTCTGTATGATTATTTTTTTCTTTTTTTTATTTTTTTATTTTTTTGAGATGGAGTCTCACGCTGTCACCCAGGCTGGAGTGCAGTGGCGCGATCTCGGTTCACTGCAAGCTCCACCTCCCACGTTCACGCCATTCTGCCTCAGCCTCCTGAGTAGCTGGGACTACAGGCGCCCGCCACCACGCCCGGCTAATTTTTTGTATTTTTAGTAGAGACGGGGTTTCACGGTGTTAGCCAGGATGATCTCAATCTCCTGACCTCGTGATCCGCCCGCCTCGGCCCCTCAAAGTGCTGGGATTACAGGCATGATCCACCGCACCCAGCCCTCTCTGTATGATTTCTTACAACTATATATGAATCTACAGTTACGTCAAACGTGTATGTGTGTGTATACATATGCATATATATTTTATATATATATAGTTTTGTAGCAGACCCTCCTCTACCCCCCCAAAATCACACACGATTGGGAAAACTGACTGGCAGATTATGGAAACCACCCAAGAACATCAAGGTTCTGGCAGCTGAACCAGGCTAAAGCCCTCCTGGATCACCAGGTGGTAATGGGCAAAAGGCATGATCTAGGTCACCCTGTTCTTGCCAGAGGAACCCTTAGGGGCAGATGTGAGGTTCTGGGAGCCCAGGCCCTATTAGCTAGAGGCAGCCAATGGTGCCAACATGGGTGAATTGCTTCGTCTGGTCCAGCTACAGGTTTCCTCAGGCCCTTCCAGGGAAGGCTGGATGAGGGCAGGTCTGGTGCAGAGGTCAGAGGGCAGATGGGAACTTTGATCCCTTGTCTCCAGACACCACCATCTGACTGTCGTGGGGAATCAAGGATGGAGGGAAAGGATTGAAAGAAATGCATGAGTCTGGAAGCTCCAGTTGGATCTCCTACTGCTCTCAAGCTTTTGAGTCTGGAGAGTAGGGAGACCCCTCACCCTAGGCTTCTGTCAGACAGAGCTGGGCCTGCCACGCCTTGCAAGCAAGTTGGGGGTAAGTGATGGGGTTTGAGAACTTAGGCCCTTACGACTGCCCACACATTCAACTTTTGTCCAGTTCCTCAGGCCTTCTAACCACAAATCTTGAGGGCCCTCTATGAGCAGGCCCAGTGGTCACATTGCTTAGAGGGGTATGTGGAGAAAGCCACTCTCAGGGCCAGAGACCCAGTAAAGATTTTACTTTCTTTTCCTTTTTTTTTTTCCCCCCCTCTCCTGAGATGGAGTTTCGCTCTGTCATCCAGGCTGGAGTGCAGTGGCACGATCTCAGCTCACTGCAACCTCTGCCTCCCTGGTTCAAGCGATTCTCCTGCCTCAGCCTCCCGAGTAGCTGGGACTACAGGTGTGCACCACCATGCCTGGCTAATTTTTGTATTTTTAGTAGAGACGGGGTTTCAACATGTTGGCCAGGCTGATCTCTGACTCCTGACCTCAGATGGTTCACCTGCCTCAGCCTCCCAAAGTGCTGGGATTATAGGCGCGAGCCCACCACGCCTGGCCAGGTTTTACTTTCTGTACTAAGAGAGAACACCTTTGTGAGCTAGGCAGGGCAGGTGGAGCAACCACGATTTGCAGATGAGTCAGTTGATGCCTAAGCAGTGTGATGACTTCTCAGGGCCCTTGGCCTGATCATTAACGGCAGAGTGGGACGAGATGACGGGTGGGCCTCTCTTCTTGGACAACTCTCTGCTGACAGCTGCCCCAGAGCTACATTTGAGGCCTGGTGTCTTCCTGTGTTCAAGCTTCATATCTGATGAGAGTACCTCCAAGTATAGGCAGGAAAACTGCCGCTCTGCCTTCCCTCTTCATGCAGCTGCCATTTCAGGAAGCGGGAGGCTAGGCTGGGGCTGAGACTACATTGTGCTCCGCTGCTCGAGTTTTGACTGCCTCCTTATCCATGCTGCTGTGGTTAGTGCCTGGACTTGTCTGCCCACTTCAGCTAATTCCTCACTCATCCTTGTGTCCTCCAGCTCTGGATGCACTGAACAAACCAAAAAAGCAAGACCTGAAAGGATTGAACTATTTTCGGTTAACTTCTAGAATGAAGCTCAAGAAGATTTATAGGAAGGCAAAAATACCCAGTTTTTATAATATCTGACATCCGTTAAAAAATGGACCCTGGTGGCCGGGTGCGGTGGCTCACGCCTCTAATCCCAGCTCTTTGGGAGGCCGAGGTGGTGGATCACCTGATGTCGAGTTCGAGACCAGCCTGGCCAAAGAGGTGAAATCCCGTCTCTACTAAACATACGAAAATTAGCCGGGCATGGTGGCGGGAGCCTGTAATTCCAGCTACTCAGGAGACTGAGGCAGGAGAATCACTTGAACCCAGGAGGCACAGGTTGCAGTGAACCAAGATCACGCCATTGCACTCCAGCCTGGGTGACAAGAGTGAAACTCTGTCTCAAAAATTAAAAAAAAAAAAGGGCCCTGGCTGGGTGCAGTGGCTCACACTTGTAATCCCAGCACTTAAGACAAGGAATGTATGAAAAATATCCCAGTGATCTTCTAGAGATGAAAACTACAATATCAGATTAAAAAAAAAACCATACTGGACAGGATTAATTACACTGGACAGGATTAATGGCAGGTTAGATGTTACAGAAGAAAAGACAAGTGAACCTGAGGGCATAGCAATAGAAACTATCCAAAATGAAACCCAAAGATTAAAAAATTAAAAAAAAAAAAAAGAAAAATTTAAAAAGGATCAGTGAGTTGTGGGATAACCGTAAATGGCCTAATATATGGATAATTAGAGGTCCAAAAGGAGAAGAAAAAAGAACAGAAAAATATTTGAAGAAATCATGACCAAAAGCTTTCCAAACTTGAGCCAGGCATGGTGGCTCACTCCTGTAATCCCAGCACTTTGGGAGGCCGAGGCAGGTGTATCACCTGAGGTCAGGAGTTCAAGACCAGCCTGACCAACATGAAGAAATCCCATCTCTACTGAAAAATACAAAAATTTGCCAGGCGTGGTGCTGCATGCTTGTAATCCCAGCTACTTGGGAGGCTGAGGCAGGAGGATTGCTTGAACCTGGGAGGCAGATGTTGCTGTGAGCTAAGATCATGCCATTGCACTCCAGCCTGGGCAACAAGAGCAAAACTCTGTCTCAAAAAAACAAAACAACAACAACACAAAACTTTTCAAACTTAAAGATGACTATAAACCTACAGACCCAGGAAGCATGATAAACCCAAGCACAAGCAACATGAAGAAACTATGCCAAAGCACATCGTAATCAAATTGCTCAAAGCCAGTGGTAAAGATGTTACACACAGAGGAACAAAGTTAAGAATGACATAAGATTTCACTGGAAACAATCCAGGTGAGAAGATGGTGGAGCAACATCTTTTAACTACTTAAAGAAAAAACTCTCAGTCTAGAATATTGCGGAAAAAATCTGTCAAAAACAAGAAATAAAGATGTTTTCAGGCTGGGCGTGGTGACTCACGCCTGTAATTCCAGCACTTTGGGAGGCCGAGGCGGGTGAATCACTTGAGCCCAGGAGTTTGAGACCAGCCTGGGCAGCATGGTGAAAGCCTGTCTCTACTAAAAATACAAACATTAGCCAGTCTCATAACCCAGTCTCAAATAAATAGATAAAAATTGAACCATAAAATTTAAAAATTTTTGAAAACCATGTTTTCAGATATACAAAACTGAAAGGAATCATCACCAGCAGACCTGCACTACAAGAACTGTTAAAGGAAATTCTTCAGGCAAAAAGGTAATTGTACCAAATAAAAATATGATCCGACAAGAGAAAGAAATAAAGTGCGTCCAAATCGGTAAAGAGGAAGTCATACTGTCACTGCCGATGATATGATCTTTGACAAAGCAAACAAGAACATAAAGTTGGGAAAGGACACCCTATTCATCAAATGGAGCTGGGATAATTGGCTAGCCACATGTAGGAGAATGAAACTGGATCCTCATCTTTCACCTTTTACAAAAACCAACTCAAGATGGATCAAAGTTGTAAAGCTAAGACCTAAAACCATAAAAATTCTAGAAGATAACATCAGAAAACCCCTTCTAGACATTGGCTTAGGCAAAGACTTCATGACCAAGAACCCAAAAGCAGATGCAACAAAAGCAAAGAGAAATAGATGGGATTAATTAAACTAAAAAGCTTCTGCACAGCAAAAGAAATAATCAGCAAACAGACAACCCACAGAATGGGAGAAAATCTTCACAATCTATACATCTAACGAAGGACTAATATCCAGATTCTACAAGGAACTCAAACAAATCAGCAAGAAAAAAAACAAAACAATCCCATCAAAAAGTGGGCTAAGGATATGAATAGACAATTCTCAAAAAAAAAAAAGATATACAAGTGACCAACAAACATGAAAAAATGCTCAACATCACCAATGTTCAGGGAAATGCAAATCAAAACCACAATGTGGTACCACCTTACTCCTGCAAGAATGGCCATAATCAAAAAATCAAAAAACAGGCCGAGCACGGTGGCTCACACCTGTAATCCCAGCACTTTGGGAGGCCTAGGCAGGCGGATCATGAGGTCAGGAGATTGAGACCACCCTGGCTAACACAATGAAACCCCATCTCTACTAAAAATACAAAAAATTAACCAGGTGTGGTGGTATGCCCCTATAATGTCAGCTACTTGGGAGACTGAGGCAGGAGAATCACTTGAACCTGGGAGGTGGAGCTTGCAGTGAGCTGAGATCGTGCCACTGCACTCCAGCCTGGGCGACAGAGCCAGACTGACTCCGCCTCAAAAAAAAAGAAACAAAAAACAATAGATATTGGCATGGATGTGGTGAAAACGGAACACTTTTACACTGCTGGTGGGAATGTAAACTAGTACAACCACTATGGAAAACAGTGTGGAGATTCCTTAAAGAACTAAAAGTAGATCGACCATTTGATCCAGCAATCCCACTACTGGGTATCTACCCAGAGTAAAAGAAGTCATTATATGAAAAAAGACACTTGCAGCTGGACTCAGTGGCTCAGCACTTTGTAGTCCCAGCACTTTGGGAGGCCGAGGTGGACGAATCACCTGAGCTCAGGAGTTTGAGACCAGCCTGGCCAACATGGTGAAACCCCATCTCTACTAAAACTACAAAAATTAGCTGGGCATGGTGGCGCACACCTGTAGTCCCAGCTACTTCGGAGGCTGAGGCATGAGAATCGCTTGAACCCAAGAGGTGGAGGTTGCAATGAACCGAGATCACGCCAGTGCACTCCACTCCGGCCTGGGCAAAAGAACGAGACACAGCGAGACCTTGTCTCAAAAAAAAAAAAAAAAGAGAGAGAGAGAAAGAAAGAAAGAAGACACTTGCACACACATGTTTGTAGCAGCACAATTTGGAATTGCCAAAATATGGAACCAGCCCAAATGCCCATCAATCAACGAGTGGATAAAGAAAATGTGATATATATATATACACACCATGGAATACCACTCAGCCATAAAAAGGAATGAAATAATGGGATTTGCAGCAACCTGGATGGAGTTGGAGACCATTATTCTAAGTGAAGTAACTCAGAAATGGAAAATCAAACACCTATGTCCTCACTTGTAAGTAGGAGCTAAGCCATGAGGATGCAAAGGCATAAGAATGATACAGTGGACTTTGAGGACTTGGGAGAAAGGGTGGGAGGGGGTGAGGGATATAAGACTACACACCAGGTACAGTGTACATGACTCAGGTGATGGGTGCACCAAAATCTCAGAAATCACTGCTAAAGAACTTACCAAACACCACCTGTTCCCCAAAAACCTACTTAAAAAAAACAAAACAAAAAAAATGGACCTACCTAAAGAAATGAAGAGTACTGAAAATGGTAGTTATGTGAGTAAATATATATGTAAATATATTTATATGTGTCAGTGTGTATATATGTACATACACATATGCTCATATATTCTACACACATATACACATATATTCCCCCCCACACACACTACCATTTTTGTTTGTTTGCTTTTATTTACTTATTTTTGAGACAGAGTTTCACTCTTGTTGCCCAGGCTGGAGTGCAATGGTGCCATCTCGGCTCACTGCAACCTCCGCCTCCCTGGTTCAAGTGATTCTCCTGCTTCAGCCTCCTGAGTAATTAGGATTACAGGCACCCACCACCATGCCCAGCTAATTTTTGTATTTTTCATGGAGACAGGTTTTCACCATGTTGGCCAGGCTAGTCTAAAACTCCTGACCTCAGGTGACCCGCCCGCCTCAGCCTCCCAAAGTGCTGAGATTACAGGCATGAGCCACTGCGCCTGGCCTATTTGTTTTTAGAGACCAGTTCTCCCTATGTTGCCTAGACTGGTCTAGAACTCCTTGGTTCAAGCAATCTTCATGCCTCAGCCTCCCAAGTAGCTGGGATTACAGATGCGTGCCACCACGCCCAGCTTGCCCCGTCTTGTTATTTAAATCTTTTCAAAGAGGTAATTGAGGCCAGGCACGGTGGCTCACACCTGTAATCCCAACACTTTGGGAGGCCAAGGTGCACAGATCACCTGAGGTCAGGAGTTTGAGACCAGCCTGGCTAACATGGTGAAACCCCGTCTTTACTAAAAATAGCCAGGTGTGGTGGCGCACACCTGTAGTCCCAGCTACTCAGGGAGACTGAGGCAGGAGAACTGCTTGAACCTGGGAGGCGAAGGTTAAAGTGAGCCAAGATCATACCCCTGCACTCCACCCTGGGAGACAGAGCAAAAGTCTATCTCAAAAAAAAGAAAAAAAAAAGTAATAGATTGTAACAAAAAACCCAATATTGTGTTGTGGGACTTTTGCACATGGAACATTTATCAAGACAGACCATATTCTGAGCCACAAAACAAGTCTTGGCCAGGCATAGTGGCTCATGCCTGTAATCCCAGCACTTTGGGAGGCCTAGGCGGGTGAATCACCTGAGGTCAGGAGTTCCAGACCAGCCTGGCCAACATGGTAAAACCTCGTCTCTACTAAAAATACAAAAATGAGCCAGGTGTAGTGGCACATGCATGTGATTCCAGCTACTTGGGCGCTGAGGCAGGAGAATCACTTGAACCCTGGAGGCGGAGGTTGCAGTGAGCAGAGATCATACCACTGCACTCCAACCTGGGTGACAAGAGTGAAACTCCATCTCAGAAAAAACAAAACAAAACAAAAAACAAGTCTCAATAAATATAAAGGATGCAATTTATGTATTACTTTAATAGCATAAAGGTTGGGAAAGAAATGGGAATATACTACTATATTCATATATATATGAGGTTGTATAATATCACTTAATGATAGACTGTGGTGAGTTGACGATATATATAGTATGAACCCTAAAGTAACTAATAAAGTAACAGAGTTATAGATACCAACAAAGAAAATAAAGTGGAATATAAAATAAGAAATCTTTAAAAAAAAAAAAAAAAAGGCCGGGCGCGGTGGCTCAAGCCTGTAATCCCAGCACTTTGGGAGGCCGAGACGGGCGGATCACGAGGTCAGGAGATCGAGACCATCCTGGCTAACACGGTGAAACCCCGTCTCTACTAAAAAATACAAAAAACTAGCCTCCCGAGGTGGCGGGCGCCTG
>NC_037671.1:37880950-37923373 GCF_003255815.1 Theropithecus gelada
AATTTTTTTTTTTTTTTTTTTTTTTTTTTGAGACGGAGTCTCGCTCTGTTGCCCGAGCTGGAGTGCAGAGGCCGGATCTCAGCTCACTGCAAGCTCCGCCTCCCGGGTTTACGCTATTCTCCTGCCTCAGCCTCCCGAGTAGCTGGGACTACAGGCGCCCGCCACCTCGCCCGGCTAGTTTTTTGTATTTTTTTAGTAGAGACGGGGTTTCACCGTGTTAGCCAGGATGGTCTCAATCTCCTGACCTTGTGATCCGCCCGTCTCGGCCTCCCAAAGTGCTGGGATTACAGGCTTGAGCCACCGCGCCCGGCCATAACATTATTTCATTACCAATAATGTTCTCCAAAATTCTGTATCATAGCAACCAATTAGAGCCTCTGAATAGCTGAGCTGCTTTACTACACTGAATCGATATGATTCTACTCAAAGGCCAAAAGCCTCAAATCTTCCCAAACTGTTAATATTCTACTTAGAAGTATTAAGAAATATATAAAATATATAAAATACAGTTCAGGATTTTTACGGACTTCAGAAATATAGAAAATACCGTTAAGGACCCATGATCTTAAGAAATTTTGTAGAAACATTTTTCACTCTAGTGTATTCCGTATTTGGATATACAAACAACCCATTTGGAATCTTACTTGAATAGTTTAGAAGTATCCATATACCTCAATTAGAATTAAAAACAGGCCGGGTGCGGTGGCTCACGCCTGTAATCCTAGCACTTTGGGAGGCCGAAGTGGGCAGATCATGAGGTCAGGAGATGGAGACCATCCTGGCCAACACGGTGAAACCCCATCTCTACTAAAAATACAAAAAATTAGCCGGGCATGGTGGCAGGTGCCTGTAGTCCCAGCTACTCGGGAGGCTGAGGTGGGGGAATGGCGTGAACCTGGGAGGTGGAACTTGCAGCGAGCCGAGATCGCGCCACTGCACTCCAGTCTGGGCTACAGAGCGAGACTCCGTCTCAAAAAAAAAAAATAATAAAAAAATCAAAACAAAACAAAAAAACCCCCTTGTTCTTGAGAGTTTAGAAACTCACAGAAATTCAGGCTGGAAGGAAACTTGAGGAACATCTAACTCCCCTATTTTTCACTTGAAAATATAACCTCTTTGGACCTTAAATGACTTTAAAATAAAGCCCATTTTCCCCAATTCCGAGCTTATTCTATCATACCCCAATGCTTTCTGGTGATCCATAAAAGAGTTTAGTACACATAGTAAATAATGATAAAATAAGTATAAATATATAAATATGTTATCTAAACCCATGATTTTAAATTTGTTTGAATACAACCTACAGTAAGAAATGTGCAATCCAGTACTTACTCATACACACGTAAAGTTTTATGCAACAAAACTGATCCTTATATTGCAATACACTTCCACAAAACTGATTTCATGACCCAATATTGTCTTGGCTCAAATTCTGAAAACACATGGTGCCCTCTGGCTGTGTTAATTTTGGGTTGATTATATATTCTTACATAATTCTCTAGTTGTTTCATTTGGATTAACATTGCCACCCCTCCCTCCTGACAAGGTTGTAACTTAATAATAGCATGGCTTATAGCAGATGCCCCATAAAGACTTGTTAAAGTACACTTATGCCTCACTGCTTTATACTGCTGAAAAACACTGCATGTATTGCAGTGGTAGAAAACGAAAGAAACCTTGACAAAACTCCCATTCTCCCTCTAATTCTCATCACTAAGCCCTTTCTGCTTGACATGGAGAAGGCATATATTTGGGGTGGGGAAGCAATGGGTAGAACACTGATTACAACAGAATAAAGTGCAGTTTCTTTTCTTCTTACATCTAGAGGTTTAAGATCTAAGTGAGAAAATATCACACTCCAGATGCTCCAAGAAGGGTTTTTGAGAAGCAATCTACGATGAATATCATTCAGGAATATCTGGAGATTCCTCACAAAAGCAAGTGTGCACGAATCATCTTGGCTGTGAGAAGCAGTCAATACTCTCCTGTCAGTTCTTTTTGAAATCTGTATATGTTCTCTTTCCCTTTGTCATATGCTCTAGTGACTTCATCAAGACAGTATAAAGGAAGATGGGCTGGGTGCAGTGGCTCACGCCTGTAATCTCAGCACTTTGGGAAGCTGAGGCGGGAGGACTGCTTGAGGCTAGAAGTTTGAGACCAGCCTGGGAAAGAAAAGGAGGCCCTGTCTCTCATACAAAAAAAGGAAGAAAAATGATGAGAAACTTACCCCTATGAATTCCATTCTTTGTTAATAATTATTCTATTCATTCTTTTTTCATTCCAAAAACACTTGTTGAGTGCCAAGTATGCACCAAGCAAGATGCTTTAGGAGTAAGTGATACTGTGGTGGGTGGGGATGCCAGACCTGGTCTGCCTGTGTGGAAGGTTACAATCTAGAGCAGAATGTGTAAAAGAGGAATGTGTACCTTTTTTTCCCCACATTATTCTTTTCTCACGATTTTTCATATTGAAAATGACAGATTTGTAAAAATTCCAGCTTATTCTTACCAAGCAGAGTGTTGATAAAATTCAGGGTAGGGAGTATCAGCACAATTCACTGACACTTGAGTAAATTATTTGAGATGGAAAGGATTGTACAGGGACTCACACACCTTGAAGTATACGGTTCCCTTCTCTTTGACAATGGCAGCCTGCTCCAATTTTTCTTTGGTATCCATCTCCCAGGATTCTTTGGCCTGTGTGTAAATTTGTGACAATGGTTAGATGAACAGAGAGAAAAGCATCAGTTGAGCCCTATTAGAACAAAGAGCAGCTAATTCTAGAAGATACTCCAAACTGAAAACACTCTGGCTGTTGAAATTGTGTGTCAGTGCCAATTTACTGCTAGGCCAGTGCTTCTTTACACTGTTTTAAGAACTCACTTTCCATTATGACCAAGCTGCAGCTTGAACAATGTTGCTCAAGAGGGAGGAGCCGCAAAAACACAGCAAGGAACACACTCTGGTAAGCACTGCTACAAAGTGAATCTTTAGAAATATAAGGTGAAGACACAAAGTTAAGGTCATGCCTTATATCCTCCCTCTTGCAAGCCTCTCCACTAGGCTGTTTCTCTCAAGCCTCAGTTTTTCAACTCTAAAATGGGAACATGACTGTAGTCAAGTTATAGTTTGTATATTCATACAGAATTTTCAAAATTCTGGGTCAGGTTGTCTTGTCACTCTAAAACAACCAGATATACTAATAATACTGCTAAATTGTATCAACTTGCAGATGTATACTGGGGGACTTCAAGCAAAATATAACTGGGAGTTAAAGCTCATACAAAAATATCACTTTAGAGCCATAAATAAATGATTTCATTATCATCTGCTAGCTTGTATTGTGTGTATTATTACTTCTACCATTACAGATACAAATCCAGAAATAACTGCACTTGCCATTTAAAAGCTGGATTTAGAAGGATCATAGAGTCAAGAGAACAATCTGGGATCCTTTAGGAAAAGTGACAGTGGGTGTGGTCAGTGCTATTTACTGCATATAAATTATGAAGTTTAAATGGGTAACTAAAATTCTCTCTATTCAAAAGATAAGGAGTGTGTGTTCCTGGTGTCACAGCCCCTGTTATCCTCTACTTTTATTATATTATTATTATTACTATTATTATTTTTTGAGATGGAGTTTCACTCTTGTTGCCCAGGCTGGACTGCAATGGTGTGATCTCAGGTCACCACAACCTCTGCCTCCCAGGTTCAAGTGATTCTCCCGCCTCAGCCTCCAGAGTAGCTGGGATTACAGGCATGTGCCACCACGCCCCACTAATTTTTTGTATTTTTAGTCGAGATGAGGTTTCTCCATGTTGGTCAGGCTGGTCTCAAACTCCCAACCTCAGGTGATCTGCCCACCTCAGCCTCCTAAAGTGCTGGGATTACAGGCGTGAGCCACCGTGCCAGCGACTATCCTCTACTTTTTAAAAGTGAATAATGAAAGGGTTACTCGTCTTGCTGGCAACTCATATAATTCTGCTTCCTAATAATGTAGCTCAATTATTCAAAAACCTAGTTATGGTTCAATTCCAGGTTTTAGCACCCAAAAAAACAAAAACAAAGAACACCTAGTTAATAAGTCTCTTTGTATTTCTTAGGTTGGCTTCAGTCTTTATGGAATATAAGTATACTCTTTTATTTTTTCTTTTTCTGAGACACGATCTTGCTCTCGTCCAGGCTGCAGTGCAGTGGCACGATCATGGCTCACTGTAGCCTCGACTTCCCAGGCTCAAGCAATCAATCCTCCTGCCTCAGCCTCCTGAGTAGTTGGGACCACAGGCGTGTGTCACCATGTCCAGCTAATTTTTTTTTTTTGTAGAGACAGGGCCTTACTATGTTGCTCAGGCTGGTCTCAAACTCCTAGGCTCAAGCCATCCTCCTATCTTGGCCTCCTGAGTAGTTGGGACTACAGAAACGTGCTACCACACCCAGGAAAATTTTAAATTTTTTTGTAGTGAGGGGGTGTCACTATGTTGCCCAAGCTGGTTTTGAACTCCTGGGCTCAAGTATTCTTGCCTCGGCCTCCCAAAGTGCTGGGATTATAGGTGTAAGCCACCATGCCTGGAATATAAGTATATTCTTTTTTTTGGAGTACAGTGGCACGATCTCAGCTCACAGTAACCTCCACCTCCTGGGTTCAAGCGATTCGCCTGCCTCAGCGTCCTGAATAGTTGGGATTACAGGCACCTGCCACCACGTCCAGCTAATTTTTGTATTTTTAGCATAGATGGGGTTTCACCCATCTATGCAGCCTGTTGGCCAGGCTGGTCTCGAACTCCTGACCTCAGGTGATCCACCCACCTTGGCCTCCCAAAGTGCTGGGCTTACAGGCGTGAGCCACAGCACCTGGCCAGGCCTAGTCTATTCTTAACAAGGCAAAGGATTAAATCACATTGCCCCGAACAACATCACATACCTTCATGTGATTTCAAATATACCAAGCAGCAGTGCATGAATATACTCTTGGAGTGATAACAGAGCACAGGCTTGCTGTGGTGTCACTGGGAGAGTGCTCCTAAATAAGCAATGTCCACTGGGCGATGAGAGGGAAGGGGCAAGAGGCTGCTTTATAAAAATGGAAATAGTAAAGCCAGAGGTCTAAATAACCACATGCTAAAGATTATCTTCTCTCTCTTTAACAATAAAAAAAACACAATATGCAATGACGACAGCATTGGGGCATCAGTGCTGAGCTAGCAGGTTTTCAGAAGAGGTTACATGACAATCAGTGGTCATAACCAGAGCATATGTCTGTCTAGGGGAACATGAAATGGAAGGGGTATGATTAGGAATGTCACTGTTGGGGGTGAACCCCAAAGCAGGCCTCCCCTCACTTTCTTAACCCAAAGGTACAGGCCCATAGGACCATGATTTCCTTTCTGAATCTAACAAAATATAAATGGTCACGTTTCCATTTATATTACTGTGCTTAAGGTGGCCAGGCACAGTGGCTCACACCTGTAATCCCAGCACTTTCGGAGGCCAAGGCAGGAGGATGGCTCGAGCCCAGGAGTTTGAAACCAGCCTGGGCAACACAGTGAGACCCCATGTCTACAAAAAATAAACAAAATTAGCTGGGCGTGGTGGCATGTGCCTGTAGTCCCAGCTACTTGGGAGGCTGAGGTCGGAGGATTGCTTGAGCCCAGGAAGTCGAGGCTGGAGTGAGCTATGATTGTGCGCTCACTGTATTCCAGCCTGGGTGACAGAGTGAGACCCTGTCTTGAAAAAAAAAAGGAAAAAAAAAACAACAAAAAAATCCTTAATGTACAGAAAGTGGAGGTAGCACTGTGCAGGAATAAAAAAGGAACACAAATGCAGTCCTTGAGAAGCTCCACAAAGGGCAGGGCTTTGGAAATGCCAGGGGCATGTGGCCGAAGACGACAGCATACCTAGCTCAGGTATATGCTGTGTGTGTCCAGTTCAGCTGCTGCTGGGAGCCTCCAGAGTGAAACTGAGATGAAAATATGTTCAAGGAGTCATACTGTTTCTGGAATCCAAGGCAACTGACAAATTCTCTCTCATCTCTACTTGGAGAAGTATGAAAAAAAAAAAAAAGACTTCGGGTTAGCCGGTTTCTTTCTCGTATCCCTGGTCACACAGCCTAGAGGCCTTCGAGGACTTGCAGTTGGGATAACAACTTGGAGTCACAGTGCAGGCCTCTTCGTGACTCCTGTGAAGGGTACAATCCGTTCAGCTCTGAAAAGCTGCACCCCACTCCCCCAAGGAGCCACTTGGCAGAACGTGAACCTTTCTGTCCTCAACCCAGGAAAAAAAAAGTACAAAAAGAACAAGTCTAGGAACAAATAAGGGAACAAGTCTTGGATTCTACCCAAAAAAGTTTAAAAAAAAAAAAAAAAAGCTGACACATAGGAACAAAATAAGAACACGGAGCTCCTTCGTTGTATATCAGCTGTGCTATGTCAGTTGTCCTATTCTTCAGTAGTAGTGTTGGAGGCAAGAGACAAACTTGATAATGAATAAACACCATCTATCTATACCACCTACTAAAATAAGATACTGATTTATAGGAAGTGGATGGAGAAGAAATCTACCATGATTTTAAGGAAGTTGGTATTTTCTCACCTTTTCGAAGCTCTTAAGTGTAACTTCATATATAAGCTCAGCATTAGGTTCAATGCCAAATTTAGGCTTCCCTGCCTCTCCAAAACCATATCTGAAATGGAGAGTAAAAAATAAAACTTTAAAAGAATTGGTGTATTTCCAGGCACTTCCTTCAGTATTTTGAGGCATCAACAGAGCTATCATTTGCAAGCTACATATGTCAGAGACCCTGAAGACAAACCAGATGTTGACCAGAAGATACAGTGTGAAGTATCTTCACTGCTATAGTTTTCTTAGAAACCAGGCTAGTTTAGTTTTCTTTTTTCCTTCACATTCACATGTAATGCAACACCTGTACTCCTTGGGGCAGCTTGATTCATGGGATTTTAAATGTCACTGCCTTTTTCTCTACTTGATTTTATATCTAGTGTTTTTTTTTTTTTTTTTTTTTAATAAAATGGCCATGATTTAGCTGCCAGGAATTTTCCCCTAAGTTTTATCAGCAGAAAGGACAGAGAGGACACAGTCACTGTAATTGTTAGAGTGGTACTCGCTGGAAGGATGTTTTAATAAGCTTTTAACTTTAAAGTGCTGTCACCTTCTAGTAGTATCACTTCCAGTCACGTAAGTGAAGGGGAAAGGCTCACACATCAGGAGAGAAAAGTTTTCACACTATTTAAGTTTTGTAAAAGCACATGAAGAAACACAAATAACATAATGATATACTCAAAAATAGCTGTCCTAGCAAGTTCTGACACCTCCTCTAGAGACATATTCTTATGGCTTGTAGCTATTAGAGTGTAGGATTCTATACCTTTTAGCCAAAACTTACTGAAAAAAATAACTGAGGACATACAAATTTGCTTTTTTGGGATCATGTAAGATCTCCAGCAAATTAAATGTATTCCGGAAGCAGATATTTACTAGAATGGGAGCTGCAGCAGAGCTCTGTCTGGTTCGACTGTTTCCCAGTGTTTAGAACAAGGCCTAGCATATTAGTCAAGTGTTCACCGGAATATATTCTGTTCCCATTTGTTGCAAGTCAAGCTGTTCTTTAATATATGAAACGGTATTACAAAAACCTAGTAAACTCAAGCTTTCAGGGTACAGGTTGAAAGATGTCAAAACCGAGTTATCTAATACCTCCAGTTTTCTCTGGGGCAAAGGGACTAGAGTGGGAACACTCAAATTTTGTTGCTTGCACCACTTTATTTACCCTTTGCCTGAATTTTCCAGGAATAAAAATGCTTACTCACTCACCTCCACTGCTACACAGAAAATGGAAGCTGGAGCCAGAAAGAGGAATAGAGATACGAGAGCTGCTGGGAATGAGGAGCTGGGCAAAGGGTATCTTCCGCAAAGACATAAAAAAGGACATAATTACCAATGACCAATTTTAAGAAGTGATGTCTAATTTTCTACTTTGAGATCTTAGATGTATATATCTACTATCTTGTTTCTGCCATCTGATAAATTAAAAAAAAAAAATCCTTAACTACCCAGGTAGGTAGGTGAGTCCTTGCTAAGCACATGTTTACTGACAGCATGTTATATTTGGAGTCTTGTGCTAAGCAGTTGCAAATATAACAAATGATCTGGCATTTGCCTTAGACCAGTGGATCTCAACCAGGGTGATTTTAACTCCTGTTCCCTCCAGGAAACCTTTGGCAATGTCCAGAAATACTATGGGTTGTCACAACTATGGGGGTGCTACTGGTGCTGGATATTCTACAATGCACAAGACAGCCCCCTATGACCACGAATTAGCAAGCCCAAAGTGTCAACAGTGCTGAGGATGAGAAAATCTGCCTTAGAGGAAGGTGGGTGGGGAGTGTGGGGTTGAATGAAGAGAGGCACCAAGTGTCCTATTATTGATGGGATGAAAGAAGACTAAAGAAAAATATTATTTCTACACTCTCTCCCAGGTTAAAATG
The DNA here is from genome assembly GCF_003255815.1 of Theropithecus gelada. Lineage (NCBI taxonomy): Eukaryota > Metazoa > Chordata > Mammalia > Primates > Cercopithecidae > Theropithecus > Theropithecus gelada. The sequence continues at coordinate 37,889,451 of NC_037671.1, forward strand.
AAGCGATTCAGTCAAGATACATGTGGCGCACATGATCTTGCAGAGGTGAAAGCCCACGGCAAGATATTCTGGCAGCACCTATCCTGACTTCCATATTACACAGAAAGTTGTCAGCCTGGGTAAAGAAGGAACCAGGGCACTCAACTCATCTGACTGAAAAACAAAACACCACAAGAGGAATCCCAGGACCCAACCAAAAATTAATCTAGACTACAGTAACAAAAGGAATTCAGTGTTAATGCCCTTGAATTAAGTTTCCTCCAGAGATCAGAGATACAAATAATGACTTTTAATGACCATTAAGCCTTAATGTGCATATAAGAAGCACTTGGACTAGAAGCTCTTATCAATCGCTCCATTTTTACAGATAAAGAAACAGAAGCTCAGAGATAAGTGCTTCCTGAGAAGTCACACAAAGAGGCAGTGGTAGAGCCAGGGTTTAAATTCAGACCCTGTGTGTCCCCAGAAAATCAGGTTTTTTTTTGACTCATACTGCCTCATAACTAGACACTATGGCTCTTGGTAGCCGTTTTTTGTTTTTTTGAGACAAGGGTTTCACTCTGTCACCCCAGGCATCGTGCAGTGGTATGATCTCAGCTCACTGCAACCTCTGCTTCCTGGGTTCAAGTGATTCTCCTGCCTCAGCCTCCTGAGGAGCTGGGATTACAAGCATGTGCCCCCACGCCCAGCTAGTTTTTGTGTTTTTAGTAGAGACGGAGTTTCACCATGTTGGCCAGGCTGGTCTTGAACTCCTGACCTCAATTGATCCTCCTGCCTCGGCCTCCTAAAGTGCTGGGATTACAGGTGTGAGCCACCTCGCCCGACCAATAGCCTATGTTTTTGTTTGGAGTTCATGCATGACAGAAACATAAGGAAAGGAAGGAAAAAAAGTTAAAGCTATATACACTTTACCTAAAACAAAAAAGATTTATTAGTCTCAGTATTTAAAACAATACAAAGGGAAGATATTGTCCCAGTGAGGAGAAAGAAAAATGGATTGTCTGGAAATGTTTTATGAATTTCTTACTATGAAGACATTCTAGGCCGGGCGTGGTGGCTCACACCTGTAATCTCAAGCACTTTGGGAGGCTGAGGCTGGAGGACTGCTTGAGCCCAGGAGTTTGAGATCAGCCTGGACAACTTAGTAAGACCCTGCTTCTACAAAATGAAAAAAATTAGCCAGGCAGGGTGGAGCATGCCTGGAGCTTGAGGTGGGAGGATCCCTTGAGCCCAGGAGTTCGAGGCTACCGATTATGCCACTGTACTCCAGCCTAGGCGACAGAGTGAGACCCTGTCTCGGGGGGTAGGGGAGGGAAAGAAAGAAAACATTCTTTCCAAGAGTCTATCAGAGTATCAGAGTCAAAGAGAAGGTCTGTCTTGGAAATTTTCTGGAGAATGAAATACAGATAACACTAAGAGCTATTTGCAGATTTTTTCTGCAACAGCCATACTTATAGCAACATTTAGCTACAATGTTTTATGAAAGTGGGAACCTGAATAAAAGAAGTAAATTCACTGCATGCACTGAAAACATGCTTAGCATGTAGGGGTTTTCTACACACACACACACGTGCACACACACACACACACACGGTATGCATATAAGTACATATATATACACACACATATATAGCATGTAGGGGTTTTCTACATATATATGCAGTACTACATAATGCATATGCAGCAGTCTCGTATTACAGAGAATGCACTTCACATAATTCTTCAACATACCAACCAACACCTTGAAAAAAATAATGTTCCTTTCTAAATATGCTAAACTATTTCCATAAAACATATGAAAAATTTTTATACCTAGAAATTTATGAAAACCTATTGACAACTTTTATGCCTGAAAAGATCTGAAAAATCGATCTCATGTTAAACAGAATTTCCTTTTTCTTGTGGTCCGAGGGTAAAATGGAAGAGAAGGCAAGCTGTCACAATACCAACAAAAGCTCACACACCGCGGGCTCACTTGTGCCCTACATGTGCAGGATTTCATTTAGCTCTCCATAACTTTATGAGGTGGATACTGTCATCCCTATTTACAGAGGGGAAACTGAGGCTTAGGAGGGTTAAGTGCCTTGGCCAAGTGCACAGAGCAGGGTCTAGCCACTAATGAGACAACAAACAGTTTAAATCTGAAAAGAACTGTTTGCGTTAAAAAATATAAAGACAATTTCTATTTTTCTTTTTTTTTTTTTGAGACGGAGTCTCGCTCTGTCACCCAGGCTGGAGTGCAGTGGCGCGATCTCGGCTCACTGCAAGCTCCACCTCCCGGGTTCACGCCATTCTCCCACGCCTCAGCCTCCGAGTAGCTGGGACTACAGGCGCCTGCCACCACGCCCGGCTAGTTTTTTGTATTTTTAGTAGAGACGGGGTTTCACCATGTTAGCCAGGATGGTCTTGATCTCCTGACCTCGTGATCCACCTGCCTCGGCCTCCCAAAGTGCTGGGATTACAGGCTTGAGCGACCGCGCCCGGCCGACAATTTCTATTTTTCTTTGCCATTAAACTTGAGACATCTGTCCCCACAACTGCCTTGTCAGCCAGGCTAAAATGTAATGTATATAAACTGGTTCATATAACATTACATTATCATAATACATATAGAATTTATCCTAAGGAAGCTTAAATTTTGAAAACATACATTACACATAAATGCACCTCTCTGAGTTTAAAACTACTGTAATTTTGAAATGCTGATTAAAAATAATCAGATATGGCCTGGCGCAGTGGCTGTAATCAATCCCAGCACTTTGGGAGGGTGAGGCAGGCGGATCACTTGAGTCCAGGAGTTGGAGACCAGCCTGGGCAACATGGCAAAACCCTGTCTCCACAAAAAATACAAAAAGTAGCTGGGTGTGGTGGTGCACACCTGTAGTCCCAGCTACTCCAGAGACTGAAGTGGAAGGATCATCTGAGCCCTGGAGGCTGAGGTTGCAGTGAGCCGTGATTGTGCCACTGCACTCCAGCCTGGGCGACAGAGTGAGATCCTGTTACAAAAAAAAAAAGTAATTAGAGATTATTTAGATATGGAAGAGATAGCTTTTTCTATGCTCTATCTGAATTTTAAGAAGTATCTCACAGAAACAGAATTAGTTTTACCTATATAGAGTAAATATTAATATAAATAAGACACATTGAAGTGGCGGCTATAGTTAGTGGAAAGAGGAACCAGGTAGAGAAAAAGAAGGCATTATACAAAGGGTGCCTCAGTGAGGGCTATAAAGAGTTCAAGGTAGAGCATTTTGGAAGGATTTTCAAGTGGTAGTTGCATGGCTAAAACATCACCTCAAAAATATGATCATGGGCTGGGCATAGTGGCTCACACCTGTAATCCCAGCACTTTGGGAGGCCGAAGTGGGAAGATCACTTGAAGTCAGGTGTTCGAGACCAGCCTGGCCAACATAGTGAAACCCCGTCTCTACTTAAAATACAAAAATTAGACGGGCATGGTGGTGGGTGCCTGTAATCTTCAGCCTCAGCTACTCGGGAAGCTGAGGCAGGAGAATTACTTGAATCCGGAGGTAGAGGTTGCAGTGAACCAAGATCATGCCACTGCACTCTAGCCTGGGTGGCAGAGCAAGACTCCATCTCAAAAAATATATATATATGATTATGGATCAAGTGCTGGGGCAAAGGTAAACTGCCGTTGGATTACTACAGAGTCTACAAAATGACACCACCAAAGGCATAACATCACCTACTGGCAAGTGCAGGTCATCAAGATTCTCAGTAACTCAGAATCCCACTGTCTGAAATCCATGGAGCCAGGGGCAGGATACACTAGATAAGCAGATGCACTCTCATGCAGACAAAATCAAAACACCCTGGGTTCTCTCAGGGGTCTGTTTCTCAAGACAGAAGGGTTGGATTCATGGTATAATTTTAGATCTAAAAATAATACTAAACATGTTTTCATAAGAGAGACTGTCAGTGTCTGATGGCTCTAAGCTTGGAAGTGCTAATGGATATCCTTATGATGGGAAAAATTTAGGCAAAAAATGAGTCATCTCCGTTGCCTTTAGATCCAGGAAGAATGTGCTTTTTTTTTTTTTTTTCCAGGGACTCTGTATAAGACCAAGTGACACAAGTTCAAGTGGTAGTAAATCATCCAAATGCTTCTTTGATCCCAACCCCCATGTTTTCCTGCCTCCTGCCTAGTTTAGAGAAAAGGGAAGAGGGGGTGAGAGAACCACATATGAGAAGAGTCCATAACTGCCTGTCTTGGCAATAATGCAGGCAAGACAAATCATCACAAAAGCAAAAAGTGCCTGTAAGTCCTATTCTGAACATATATCAATCAAGTAAACATGCTCACAAACCTCTATGATATTGTAAGGTCCATTAATTTATGTGATGACTAACTGCAGCCTGATTTGTTTCCGCTGTTGGATTAACTTCACTGAAAATGCCAAAACACTGAACGAAAAAGCAAGCATATTCCTGTCCTTTAGGTGACTTCCTAAACTGTGTTCCAAACTGGTATGCTGCTTACCTTGGTCCAAGATATAAAATACACTGTTCTTCCCGCTGCATTTTCTCCAGAGCTTTGTCAATTCCAATTGGAATGTCGTGGTCTTCTCCTTCACCCACAGTGAATGCCACATCTCTGCAGTCAAACATCCTTTCACCACAGCGGCCTTCCAGGTGGACTGAGGGCAAGGAGACAGGAGTCAACAGAGCTGCTTCTTAGGACTGGCTAATTCAGTGATGTGATAAATGAGTGCCGACAATGTAGCAAATACCATTTCCCCTTTCTCATTTCATCAAGAGACACACACGGTATGTCTTGGTGAAGCTTAGTCTACCCAGTCTGAAAGTTTAGGAGCAACCATATTTCTGTTTTGGGTTAAACTTGTAATTACTGATATTTGTATCAATAAGACAGCTTAGTAGGTAACAAACCAGAAACATAGGTTTATTCTAAGCCTACTATGTGACAGAAGTTTCCTCACCTATAATACAACGTCAAGACATGCTGGATTATTTAATAAATAGTTATCAAATGCCACAAATTTAATATCAAATATATAATGGCTTAAACACCTGTAACTGCATCTTGGCTTCAGATGTCAAAAAACCAAACTAAATGGCTATTTCTCCAATGATATACAAAGGTTAAATGAATACAGATGCTCCTTCTTCTTTAAGAGTCCTAATCTCATTCACAAATATATCTGAATAACAATGGTAAATCCAAAGACAACAACATCAATAACTATCTTAGCTATATCCCTTACTGGAAATAATAAAGTGTGAAAGAATCAAGAGTCTACTATAACTTCACAAATCAAATTACTTAATAACCTCCCCTGAAATGTTAGGAGGTCAATTTTGGGAGGCCTAATTCCTTGTTCCACCCCAATTTACCAAGCTCATTACCAGGGTAATTTCATATTAAAATAAGAGGCTTTTTATCTTAAGACAAAATAGGAAAAATGCATACAGATATCTATTTTTTCTTGATCAGTTAAACTGTTTTTTGAGACAGAGTCTTGCTCTGTCTCACCCAGGCTGGAGTGCAGTGGCACAATATCAGCTCACTGCAGCCTCCACCTCCTGGGTTCAAGCAATTCTCCTGTCTCAGCCTCTGAAGTAGCTGGGATTACAGGTGTGTGCCACCACACCCGGTTAATTTCGTATTTTTAGGGTTTCACCACGTTGCCCAGGCTGGTCTCGAACTCCTGACCCTCAGGTGATCCACCTGCCTCAGCCTCCCAAAGTGCTGGGATTTCAGGCGTGAGCCACCATGTCTGGCCTAGACTCTTCATTTCTAGGAAAAACAATACTCTGAAACTTTACAACTACTTTTAATATTAAGGGTATTTATTCTTTCTATTTAAGTTTTTGATGTAATAAGAAAAATGGATGGCTGGTAATATAGCATAACAGTCATCAAGCAATATGGTAATTTGGATTTCATAAGAAAATCCTGACTGGGTGCAGTGCCTCACACCTGTAATCCCAGCACTTTGGGAGGCCGAGGCAGGCGAATCACCTGAGGTCAGGAGTTTGAGATTAGCCTGGCCAACATGGCAAAACCCCATCTTTACTAAAAATACAAAAAATAGCCAGGTGTGGTGGCACGTGCCTGTAATCCCAGCTACTCGGGAGGCTAAGGCACGAGAATCACTTGAGCCTGGGAGGCGGAAGTTGCAGTGAGCCGAGATCATGCTACTGCACTCTAGCCTCCAGCCTGGGCAACACAGGGAGACTCTGAAAAAAAAAAAAAAAAAAGAAAGAAACAGAAAATCCTTTATTTCTACTTCTGTAATATAACAGCCTATACTCAAAATTAGAGATTTCCTAAAATGCTTCTAACACTGGCTGATCTACTTTAGATCAACGACTTGTAGAGAGACTAAAAATCACTCGTTCTATTATACTCATTTCATGCCCAATAAGACAACTATTACCTTCCAAATAAAAATTCAAATCTAACTCATTCTACTTTTGAACTACATGATCTCAATGAAGCTCTAAAATTCTATGATTCTATGACCTGGTAATATCACTCTCAATATCAATATAGCCCAGAAACCAGCTTCAAATCGAATTCCTGCAGTTAATCATTTAATTGAATTACCTCTAGCCCAGGCCTGAGAAATGAGAAAAACTGAACAGGAATGGTGTAGACACTAGGTGCCAGAATGTCCACAGGACATTTATGCTCTGAAGCTTTCTAACCTTTTCTTCTTTCTTTTGATTTGCTAAATCTTCTCTGTATTGTTCCAAATATGTGCTGCCGAAGTGAGTACTCACTATCCTTTTTTAACCCACCAGTATTAATACCATCTTGACGTGTTCCCCTTGCAGACACAGAATGGGGTCTAGGAAACTTGGGTCAAACTGGAAAGGGCCTAACTCTTGAGTCAGCTCCTCCAAACAAGGGCAAGAGCTGGAGTGTCTGGGTAGAGCTGGCATACGGCATTTTAGTTTATGTCCCACAGTCATAAATGCTGATAATTCCTTCTGCTATACTTACTTTTAGAATGCTCTAGATAAAATTAACTTGTGGCAAATTGAAAGTTCATTCTGGATTGGAAAACATTTAAAAAATAAATTCAACTTTAAAATTTTCAAATACAGTCATGCTTCACTTAAGGATGGGGATACATTCTGAGAGATGTGTCATCAGGTATTCTCATCATTGTGGGAACATCTTAGAATGTTCTTACACAAATCAAGATGGAGCAGCCTACTATAACCTAGGCTAAGTGGTATAGCGTATTGCTCCTAGGCTACAAATCGGTATAGCATATTACTGTACTGAATATGGTAGGTAACTGTAACACGATGGTAAGTACTTGCGTATCTAAACATTGAGAAAGTAGAGTAAAAATAAGGAATTATAATTTCGTAGGACCACTGTCCGATGTGCAATCTGCTGTTAAACAAAATGTTACGCAGCATATGACTGTACATGCATACTAGAGAGGTTCTACAGGGAGTCTGAGGTTTAAGATATTTTTATTGAATTTGCTGAGGGTGGTGACGCACACCTGTAAGTCCCACCTACTCAGGAGGCTGAGGTGGGAGGACTGCTTGAACCTAGGAGTTCGAGGCTGCATTGAGTTATTATTGCAGCACTGCAATCCAGCCTGGGTGACAGAGTGAGACCCTGTCTCCATTAAAAAAAAAAAAAAGATATTTTTACTGGAGTAAAAATGGATGTTTCTAAAGAGGTTACGAGTTCTAAATATTTAAAACTCTGCCCAAGAAATTTAGACTAATAACATTTTTCATTAAAAAAAAAAAAAAAAGATTTGCTGAGCAAAGTAAATTTCAGCTCATGTATTGTGGAATGTCTCAAGCATAGAGATTTATTGTCCTAGTAGCTCACAACTTAGTTGACAGATTTTTTTTGTCTGAAGTTTATTGTTGGAAGTATCATCTTCCTCCCTTAAGGAGAGTACATTTAATGGGGGAGGAAATTATCAGTACATTTGTTGTGGCTTTTGGTTGATCGAGTTTGAATGTTTTCAAAACAGGAAATCCAGAGACTCTGCAAGGATTCCTGCCTGTGCGTTAGTTTCCTAGGCTGTTTTTCAGCTTGATGTATGTACTTGATATTAAAATTATATAAGCAATCTCAGAAGTTCTCTTTAGATGTGATAACCCATCATTAGTGAGGGAAAAAGACTGGCTACTAATAAACATGTTGGGAAAGATAAATGAAGTAACTGTGCCAAAAAAAAAAAGTCAAACTGTAACAAAGGCATAATTAAGAAAGCGAAACATTCATTGTAGCTCGTCTTTCTCAGAGAGACAATAAATGACAGAACTAGTGTCTGATGCTGTAATAGGACAGTAAACATTTGTGGTAGCTCTTATAAATATTTTCTACTTTACATGTGGACTAATCTTTTTTTTTTCTTCCTGGTAAATCTAACCCTTCAAAATTGGACCCTGTAGTACTATAAAATCTTAAACGGATACACGTCCAGATACATACACCCCAGTTTATATAAAAAAACCAAAACCATCACTTTGTAATACTGATAATATTCGGAATGTCAGAGTAAAAGGAGGTATCACAGCCTCATGGTGAATACAGCCCATTGATTCTCTACATCTACAAGTAGCAAAGGGCATTGCTGGGTTAACTGGTTTCTAAACTTGGAACACTGATGTGACAAGTTCTACAAGACTGCTGACAAGAACTCACATACTACTTGGAGCCACGAAAGACTGCTGATTGCCACAGTCAGGGGCCCCACTTGTGGTAACAGATGCAGATGTGACTAGTTCCTATAGCTCCACTTATTCTTTTTAATGTTATCTTTAAAACTGCTACCAAAAAAGCCAAAACAAAACAAAAACCATGGCAGCTCTGGCTGTGGAAGACCTGTGGTTGCTTTTTGACCTGGCATCTTTTAGTGCAAATACTAACTTAATAAATATTTAATAATAACCATCATGACTCACTGGGAGTGCAGCCTCTAGGGCTCAGGAGGTCTGTTGCTAATCCCAACCAGCATGATTTACGGGAAGTAAATCATCTATGACGTGCCCAAAGAGAATAAAAGTACATACAGGATGCTTCTACTTAGGGCTTTTTTGGTAGAGAAAGAAATAAACAAGTTAAAAAGAGACAACATTTTTTTCCTGACTTAAAGACTATGTAACTTAAAGGGGGAGGGAGGTCCTCCAAATCCCCACAAACTCAAACCAAACCAAATTACCCAAGCTTAGCTGCGCAATCGGAGTGTAACCACATCAAGCGAGCTGCAAAACATCACTTAAACTGGAGCTCTGACTTATTGTTCTCTTACTGCCCTAGAGCAATTTTGTTTTGAAGAGCACAGAACACCCTGTTCTGAATGTGGCTGGCACATGAACTCGATGTGCTGACAGCAATTTGTACTCCGATTAAAATAGGGGGGAAAAAAGGAAAGAGAGTGCACAGCAGTAACAAAAATGAAATGCAAGAACCCCTAAACCATGCAATTTGTATTTTAGGAAGCAAAACTGAGAAAGAGGCTCCATAACTTAAAAAACAAAAAAAAAACCAAAAAGCTGTAAATGCTCCAGCCTAAAGACATTAGCTCTGGTAAGTGTCTATTTTTCCTTTTCTAATTATAGCAGTTGGTGTCTGATAGCTTTGCACTCATTCTCAAAACAATTACTGGGTCATGGGGATCTGAATGGGAATGTTGTAATGGCATTACTACTAGACAAGACTGGTTATGTGGCCAGAGAAAACCAGGTTGTGACAGGTTACTCCCACTGAGCAAAGGTTTTCTCTGTTGGTTAATTCATGCCAAGTGAGCTTCTCTCTGCCTGTGTCTCCTGCCTAATAGAGCATGGTATCCAAGAGAGTAGGATCTTAATAACCCCCTGAAAAAGCAAGCAGAGATGGCTTTCTAAAAGCAGGAGAATAAGAGAAACACTTCCATCATGCATGGTGGTCAGATTTCCCCTTAACTGTCCCCCCCCTTCCTCCTCTGCACTGTTTTGTACTATTTAGGATGAACACACACCACTGTAAGATTGCTTCTGGAACTGACGGACAGATGCTAGATGCTAACAGGCATGAAACCTGGCTCCTGGAACTGAGTAACATGTATGCAAATGATTTCTTTTCCTTAGTCTAAACAAGAAGTACACATCTAGCAACAAATTCTCCATGAACACCAGCCCTTACCAGTCTTCCCTTCACACCACTATAGCACTTGCGTTAGACCTGGATTCCAGGCCCATTCTGGCACTTTGATTATGACTTTGGGCAAGGTAATTAAAGTGATTTGAAGCTCAGTTTCTTCACTGATAGAATGTGCATAATATACTAGCTAAATGATAATTGTGGAGAGGATTAAATTAGATACTGAATTAGAGCTTTTAATCTAGCACCTGATATTCATTCATTCATTCATTCATATGTTAGGGTGTCTATCATGTGAAAATGCTATTGTAAAGTGTGGATATACAGAGATGAACTACATGAGTGTTAGCTGTAATTATTTTCCTCCACCTAGTGGTAAATTATACCAGATTAAACATGTTTGAGAGCTCTGTGTAAGAAAACATTTAATGGCTCAACACAGAAAGCTGTCAAAGTATGAATAAAATTCTTAGTAGGCAAAGGCAGTATCTTGTACTTCTTTTGTGCCTCACAATACCCAGCACAGAGTTCAGGGCCAGCAAGTAAATATTTATTTAGTGACTAATCTTAAAATAGGGCATTAAGGACAGGGTGGTAATTTTCACTAATTTATATAAATTTTCCTTTTTGACTCTATTAGTATTCCTGTTTTAATAAATTCTAGGAAGCTATACAAATTCTATATTGACATGGAACCTTTGTTTTTTAATACTATTCTAAAATAAATGACCAACTGGCTGGATTTTTTTTTTTTTTTTTGTAACAACAGCAGCAGCAGCAGCAGCAACAGAAGACTTTTTTTTCTTTTTTTGAGACAGAGTCTCGTTCTGTCGCCCAGACTGGAGTGTAGTGGTGTGATCTTGCCTCACTACAACCTCCACTTACTGCAACCTCTGCCTCCTGAGTTCAAGGAATTCTCGTGACTCAGACTCCCGAGTAGCTAGGACCATCATGCCCAGCTAATTTTTGTGTTTTTAGTAGAGACAGGGATTCGCCATGTTGGCCAGGCTGGTCTTGAACTCCTGACCTCAAGTGATCCTCCTGCCTCGGCCTCCCAAAGTGCTGGGATTACAGGTGTGAGCCACTGTGCCCAGCCTCTTTATTTTTTTGTTTTGAGTTGGGGGTCTCACTCTGTTGCCCAGCCTGGAGTGCAGTGTTGTGATCATGGCTCATTGCAGCCTCACACTCGTGGACTCAAGCTATTCTCTTTCCTCAGCCTCCCTAGTAGCTGGGACTACAGGCACACACCACCACGCCTGGCTATTTTGTTGTTGTTGTTGTTAAGAATGGGGTCTCACCATGTTGCCAGGCTGGTCTCATACTCCTGGCCTCAAGCAATCCTCCCACCTTGGCTTCCCGAAGTGTTGGGATTACAAGCGTGAGCAACCATGGCTGGCCAGAAAGACTTATTTTCTACTATGATTTTATTCTACCTGAAGACTTGAAGATATCTTTTTGGAAGAAAGAAATTATATAAATCCAAAATATTTGAAAGAATAAACACTGGCCACTTTAGACCAAGTACCGTTATGACATTATTTTGTGAAAACATATAATAAAGTGGTTCCAAGAATTTGCTCTCTGTTCCTGGACTTACATCCCAGGACATTCATAAATACTTCAAAAGCATATGAAAAACAAAAATGTAAAGTCTCACAGCTCCATCAGATCTCAATATGGGCAGATGTAATCTTTCCTCTATTTTCAATTTTTGGTACATTTTTGGTGTTTCATTTATAAAGAACACGTAGCTAGACATTATTGTTCTCACTTTATAAGACCTTTTGCCTTTAATAAGTGACTTTACCCCATTCATATTTTTTGTAATCACTGACATGAGTGGTTTTATTCTTGTCTTAGGTTTTTTACACGATGTTTTCTTTTTCTTTTTTTTTGAGACAGAGTCTCGCTCTGTCACCCAGCCTGGAGAGCAGTGGCGCGATCTCGGCTCACTACAACCTCTCCCTCCCGGGTTCACGTCATTCTCCTGCCTCAGCCTCCCGAGTAGCTGGGACTACAGGCGCCTGCCACCACGCCCAGCTAATTTTTTGTATTTTTAGTAGAGACAGGGTTTCACCATGTTAGCCAGGATGGTCTCGGTCTCCTGACCTCATGATCTGCCTGCCTTGGCCTCCCAAAGTGCTGGGATTATAGGCGTGAGCCACCACGCCCGGCCAGTGTTTTCTTATTTTTTAAAACAACTTTTGCTCAATTGATGAAGTTTTCCTTGTTCCTCTATTTCCCCACTCCACATGGGGTGGTTTGGAAATTCTACATGCTATTCTTACTAGTACTTTCCATTAAAGTCTGAACAAATCATTTAAAGATATATACACACACACACACACACACACACACACATATATTTATCAATGTTCAGAATCAGTCAGCATAAAGCATTCAATAAAATCCAACATCCCTTCATTATAAAAAACCCTCAATAAACTAAGCATCAAAGGAATATACTTCAAAATAGTAAGAGCCGCCTATGACAATATCTTTTTTTTTTTTTTTTTTTTTTTGAGACAAAGTCTTATTCCATTGCCCAGGCTGGAGTGCAGTGGTGCAACCATAACTCACCGAAGCCTCTATCACCCAGGCTCCAGTGATCCTCCTGCATCAGCCTCCCAAGTAAGCTGGGACTACAGGGGCATGCCACTATGTGCGGCTAATTTTTTTTTATTTTTTTGTAGAGACAAGGTTTCACTATGCTGCCCAGGCTGGTCTTGAACTTCTAGGCTCATGCAATCCTCCTGCCTCGGTCTTCCAAAGTCCTGGGATTACAGGTGTGAACCACTGCACTGAGCTGTCAATATCATACCGAATGGGCAAAAGTTGGAAGCATTCTGCCTAAGAACTGGAACAAAAAAAGGGTGTCCCCTCCTATTCAGCATGGTACTGAGCCACAGCAATCGGTAAATGGCAAGTCCTAGCCTGAGCAATCAGGCAAGAGAAAGAAATAAAAGGCATCCAAATAGGAAACCAGACCTCTACCTCTCACCATATATAAAAACAAACTCAAGATGGATTAAAGGCTTAAATGTAAGGCCTCGAAGCATATAAATCCCAGAAGAAAACCTAGAAAATACTCTTCCGGACATTGCCTAGGCAAAGAATTTATGACTAAATCCCCAAAATCAAATGCAACAAAAAGAAAAACTGACAGTTGGGACCTAATTAAACTAAAGAGCTTCAGCATAGCAAAATAAACTACCAACAAAGCAGACGGACAAACTACAGAATGGGAGAAAACATTTGCATATTATGCATCTGACAAATGACTAATATCCAGAATCTATAAAGAACTTAAACAAATCAACAAGAAAAAATAAATAGCCCCATTAAAAAGTAGGCAAACGACATGAAGAAGCAGTCAACAAACATGCAAAAAATGCTCAACATCACCAATCATCAGAGAAATGCAAATCAAAACCATAATGAGATACCATCTCACACCTGAGTCAGAATGACTATTATTAAAAAATCAAAAAATAACAGATGTTGGCAAGGTTGTGGAGAAAAGGGAATGCTTAAACACTGTTGATGAGAATGGAAATCAGTTCAACTCCTGTGGAAAGCAGTTTGGAAATTTCTCAAAGAACTAAAAATCAAACTACCATTTGACCCAGCAATCCATTACTGGGTATACAACCAAAGGAAAATAAATCGTTCTATCAGAAAGAGAGCTAGCATTTGCAGACATGTTTACTGCAGCATTGTGTGTGTGTGTGTGTGTGTGTGTGTGTGTTTTTGAGACACAGTTTCACTCTGTTGCCCAGGCTAGAGTGCAGTGGCATGATCTTAGCTCACTACAACCTCCACCTCCCAGGTTCAAGCAATTCTCCTGCCTAAGCCTCCCAAGTAGCTGGGACTATAGGCACCCGCCACCACGCCTGGCTAATTTTTGTATTTTTAGTAGAGGTAGGGTTTCACCATATTGGCCAGGCTGATCTTAAACTCCTGACCTCAAATGATCCGCCTACCTCGGCCTCCCAAAGTGCTAGGATTACAGGCATGAGCCACCACACCCAGCTTGTTTTGTTTTGAGACAGGGTTTAGCTTTGTTGTCCAGGTTAGAGTGCAGTGGTATAAATGTGACCCAAATGATCCTCCCACTACAGCCTCCTGAGTAGCCGGCACTACAGGTATGCATCACCATGCCTGGCTTTTTTTTTCTTTTTTTTTTTTCTGTAGAAATGGGGTCTTACTATGTTGCCCAGTTTGGTCTCAAACTCCTGGGCTCAAGTGATCTTGCCACCTTGGCCTCCCAAAGTGCTGGGATTACAGGCATGAGCCACCATGCCCAGCACAGCACTTACTCTTAAGTACAGTTATATTCTTAGTAGCAAAGACACAGAATCAACCTAGGTGTCCATCTACGGTGGATTGGATAAAGAAAATGTGGGCTTCCTTCCACTACGGCCACCATTGGAGAGCAGCAGCCATGGCTCTGTGCTACCCTATGGCCGTGGGCCTCAATAAGAGCCACAAGGTGACAAGAACGTGAGGAAGCCCAGGCACAGCCGCCCTGGCAGGCACCTTACCAAATACACCAAGTTCATGCAGGATATGATCTGAGAGGTGTGTGGCTTCACCCCATACGAGCCGTGCACCATGGAGTTACTGAAGGTTTCCAAGGACAAATGGGCCCTCAAGTTCATCAAGACAAGGGTGGGGATGCACATCCGCACCAAGAGGAAGCAGGAGGAGCTGAGCAATGTCCTGGCCACCGTGACAAAAGTCACTGCCAAGAAGGACAGAGCACTCTGCCCTCCCCTCTCTCCAAAGTAAAGAATAGCTTGACAGACTTGAAAGAAAAAAAAAAAAAAGAAAATGTGGTACATATACACCATGAAATACTATGCAGCCATAAAAAAGAATGAAAGGATGTCCCCTGCAGCAACACAGATGCAGTTGGAGGCCACTATCCTAAGTGAATTAACACAGAAATAGAAAACCAAATACTGCCTGTTCTCACTTATAAGTAGGAGCTAAACTGAGTACACACAGACATAAAGATGGAGACAAGAGACACTGGGGACTCCAAAAGTGAAAAACGATGGAGGGGTAGGTACAAGGCCTATATTCTATGTTCACTACCTGGATGATGGGTTCAATAGAAGCCCAAACCTCAGCATTACAGACAATATATCCATGTAACAAACTGGCACATGTCTCCCCTGAATCTTAAAAATAAAATAAAATAAAATAAAAGAATTAATCAGCATAATCTCCCCTGGAACAAGAAATTAAGACAGCTAGTTGTGGTAGTACACTAGCTTGTAATCTCAACTACTTGGGAGGCTGCAGCAGGCAGATCGCTTAAGCCCTGGAGTTCAAGACCAGCTTGAGCAATATAGCAAGACCCAGTCACTCCGGTGGCTGAGGTGGGAGGACGGCTTGAGGGCAGGAGGTTGAGCTGCAATGAGCCACAACTGTGCCACTGCATGCCAGCCTGGACGACAGAGCAAGACCTCATTTCCAAAATAAATTTTTTTTTTTTTTTTTTGAGACAGTCTTGCTCTGTCGCCCAGGCTGGAGTGCAGGGGCATGATCTCAGCTTACTGCAAGCTCTGCCTCTCGGGTTCACGCCATTCTCCTGCCTCAGCCTCCCAAGTAGCTGGGACTCCAGGCGCCCCCACCACGCCCAGCTAATTTTTTGTATTTTTAGTAGAGATGGGGTTTCGCCGTGTTAGCCAGGATGGTCTTGATCTCTTGACCTCATGACTCGCCTGCCTCGGCCTCCCAAAGTGTTAGGATTACAGGCGTGAGCCACCATGCCCGGCCAAAAAATGTTTTAAAAAATAAAATAATTTTAGACAATTTTGCCTTCCCCTCTTCATTTCCTACCCTCACCACCTTTTGTTAAAATAACCCAGAATCCAGACTGTTATTGTTTTTTTATTATTATTTTGAGACAGAGTCTCCCTCTGTCACCCAGGCAGTGGTATAATCCTGGCTCACTGCCACCTCTGTCTCCTGGGTTCAAGTGATTCTCCTGCCTCAGCCTCTTGAGTAGCTGGGATTACAGGCATGTGCCATCATACCTTGCTAAATTTTGTATTTTTAGTAGAGATGGGGTTTTGTCATATTGGCCAGGCTGGTTTTGAACTCCCAGCCTCAAGTGACACACCTACCCTCCCCTCCCAAAGTGTGGGGATTACAGGTGTGGGCCACTGTGCCCAGTCCAGACTGTTTCATTATTAATATTACTTTTTTTTTTTTTTTTTGAGACAGAGTCTTGCTCTGTCGCCCAGGCTGGGGTGCAGTGGCCAGATCTCAGCTCACTGCAAGCTCCGCCTCCCGGGTTCACGCCATTCTCCTGCCTCAGCCTCCTGAGTAGCTGGGACTACAGGCGCCCGCCACCTCGCCCGGCTAGTTTTTTGTATTTTTTAGTAGAGACAGGGTTTCACTGTGTTAGCCAGGATGGTCTCGATCTCCTGACCTCGTGATCCACCCGTCTCGGCCTCCCAAAGTGCTGGGATTATAGGCTTGAGCCACCGCGCCCGGCCTATTAATATTACTTTTAACATTACAGCTCTACTGCTTCAGAGATCTTTCAGGATAAATGTATCTGATATGGGAATTACTTTTTTTTTCTCGCTACTGTTTCTCATGCCTTGAGTTGTTGCTTCCTATTTTTTTGTTTGTTTTGGTACATCTCACAGTATTTTTTTCAAAAATATGAGTCTGCAAATTCCAAAAAGTTAATTTTGTTTTCGTACATAAATGATAGTTTGGCTGAGTACGGAATTCTAGGTTGAAAATACATATAGCTATAGACAGTGTTCAAAAGCATTGTCTTTGGTGTAATGAGTAAGATTCTTACTCCTTTGCACATAGCTTGTTCTTCCTTGGAAGAGTTCAGAATTTTCTTGTAAGCTACAGAATTCAGAAATTTCACCAGGATGTCTGGGTGAAAAATCACTCCTTCCTCGTGGGTACCACTATCAACTGGCCCTTTCAATCTTAAGACTGTTTTTCTTTCATCGCCTATAGGAAATTTTCTATTAGATGTTTGATTAGATGCATACTACCTCTCCTGGATTTATTATCCGTATCTTCTAATTTCTTTTTCACTATTCATCCCTCTTTTTTCCTGTGTTCTGAGAAATCCTTGGCTGTCTTTCAGATCACCAGATTTCAGGGACTGTCCATTTTGCTCTTCAACCCTTCCTCTGAGTTTCAGTTTTAATCATCATGGTCTAATTTCCAGAAACTTTCTTGTCCTCCCTTTCCTTTTTCAGGGAAGTCGGCTTTTTGACTTGTGAATTTGATGTCCTGTTAACCATTTCTGAAGACAATAATTAGTATTTTTAAAGTTCTCTTCTACTTCTTCTGTTAGTCCACTTTAGTGGTGCTTTTTTTCATGAGATTTGCTGATGATTCTTTGTCGTCTGGCCGTATTATAAAGGAAGGATTTGGGATGATCAAATGACTATAGTTAGCTGGCACCATTTTTCTAAGCAATTGGATATGTTTCCATGGCAGGCCTTTCTGCAAAAGGATGGGCTGATTGCGGGGATCTAAGGGTGAAGATTTCACAAATATTTATTAAGCATTTACTATGAGCTGGGCATGATGGCACAGGAAAGTTGACTTCAGGAGCAGAATACTTTAGCATTATTTACTGTGAAAAGCTGTCTTTTCACTTTTTTCCCCTTTAAATTTGTTTTAAAAGTTCAAAAAAGGCCGGGCGTGGTGGCTCACGCCTGTAATCCCAGCACTTTGGGAGGCCAAGGCAGGTGGATCACGAGGTCAGGAGATCGAGTCCATCCTGGCTAACACGGTGAAACCCCATCTCTACTAAAAATACAAAAAAATTAGCTGGGCGTGGTGGCAGGCGCCTGTAGTCCCAGCTACTCGGGAGGCTGAGGCAGGAGAATGGCGTAAACCCGGGAGGTGCAGCTTGCAGTGAGCTGAGATGGTGCCACTGCACTACAGCCTGAGTGACAGAGTGAGACTCCATCTCAAAAAAAACAAAAAGGTTTCAAAAACTGCATTCATTTTCCCTAGTCTAAGTCCCAACACTTGGAGTCTTTTGAGGCACATTTGATTTTATTATTTATTTTTAAATGTATTTTATTATTTTTCTGTTTTATTTTAGAACCTGGTCTTACTGGTTTTAGCTTGGGAGAAAAAGTCACAGCCAGACCCCAGTCTAGTAGTTTTCAGTCCTTGCCTGCAAACTAGAATAATCTGGGAGTTAAAAAAAAAAAAAAGCCGGGCGCTGTGGCTCACGCCTGTAATCCCAGCACTTCGGGAGGCCGAGGCAGGTGGATCAAAAGGTCAGGAGATTGAGACAATCCTGGCTAACACGGTGAAACCGTGTCTCTACTAAAAGTATAAAAAATTAGCCGGGCGTGGTGGCGGGCGCCTGTAGCCCCAGCTACTCGGGAGGCTGAGGCAGGAGAATGATGTGAACCTGGGAGGCGGAGCTTGCAGTGAGCCGAGATCGCACCACTGCACTCCAACCTGGGCGACAGAGGGAGACTCCGTCTCAAAAAAAAACAAAAACAAAAACAAAACGAAAACAAAAAAACCTTGTGCCTAGAGTTCCACCTTCTGAGATTTGAGATTCTTATTTAACTGGTCTGGGTGTCAGAATTTTTAAAAGCTCCCTAGGTAATTCTAAATTCAGGAAAAGTTGAGAACTACTGCACTGGAGGTTTACTGGCCCTGCTGTTCCCATATTGTTTTATAACAACCCTGATGATTGCTGCACAGCCTGCTCAGGCTGCCTCATACCAGCTGACTATGAGCTTGGAGTTCCGCCTAAACCTGTTGAGAGGAACAGTATGTACCTCTGCATAAGTCCTCTTTACACCTGTCTTGGGTTGGATTTGCTGAGACTAGTTTCCATTGGTCCAACTCCATCAACTTTACATATTCCAGAAATTCTCTATAATTTCTGATCCACTGTTACATTCCTCCCCTTTCCAGCACTATTATTGATTTCTTTTTCTTCTTTTGAAAATCTTTGCTCCCTCCATCTATCATTTCAGTGAGATTTGGAGAGGGAAAGGAGGTACGCCAACAACTGGAACCTGTAGAACACTCTGTTGAAAATTTCACATTTAAAAATACTGCTGACTATCTGCATTCTTTGCATTCAAATGTGGCTGAAAGTACTGAGAGGCAAGAGAACCACATACAGCCAGCATTTTGATGGGCCTCTTCCAACCACTAAAGTTGACAAATCAGACGATGTGAGAGACTGGGGGATGGGGGAAGAGTAATTGGTAACTATTTAGAACCTTATGTAAGTCAGATTTGATTTTCTAAGAAAGCAAAGCTTAAAAGTAGCAATGTAGCCATGACTTGCAATTAAACTTAAGTATAAGGACTGAAGTATCAGTCATCATAATCATATCAATTAGAGTACCTTAGAACACAGTAACTTTTTAAATGAAAGGAAAACTTTGAATAAAAATTACAAGATGGTCATCTTAACTGACACAAGAAAAAGCATAGTGGGATAGATTCTAGAAACTGATCTGCAACCATTAGCATCCTCATACAAAGAGTAAAAATCAAAATTTCTTTGAGAAAGAATAATCCCATCAAACTAACCTAAGCTATCTCCTCCATACACAGACGAATTATGAAAAGGAAGTAAAAGTTTACAATTCAGTAAAAGCCTTCTTGAGTCCATAATGTTATTCTTCCCCCAGAACCTAGAGAAATATGAGTTAGATAAGATTACTATTAAGATACATGATTAATTTGAAGATGGTTATTAAAGGCAAATTAGGTCTCTAATAACCATGGTAGAGCCAAGAGGATTTGCTGATGGATGACATGTAGTAGATAAGAAAAAGAGGAGACAGCCAGGCACAGTGGCTCACGCCTGTAATCCCAACACTTAGGGAGGCCAAGGTGGGTGGATCACCTGAGGTCAGGAGTTCAAGATCAGTCTGGCTAACATGGCAAAACCCCATCTTTGCTAAAAATACAAAAATTAGCTGGGTGTGGTGGTATGTGCCTGCAGTCCTAGCTACTTGGGAGGATGAGGTGGGAGAATCACTTGAACCTGGGAGGCCACAGTTGCAGTGAGCTAAGATGTGCCATTGCACTCCAGCCTTGGCGACAGAAAAAGAAAAAGAGGAGTCAAGGATCTTTTTCTTTAGATCAATTAAAAGGAAGCAAAACAAATTAGTGAAACACAATATATAGGGTAGAAAAAATTAAGTGTCCACTAAATGTCTGACATTCTTGTTCATAACTATTTGTATTAGTCCATTCTCATGCTGCCATGAAGAACTGCCCGAGACTGGGTAATTTATAATGAAAAGAGGTTTAATTGACTTACAGTTTCACATGGCTGGGGAAGCCTCAGAAAACTTATAATCACGGCAGAAGGGGAAGCAAACATACCCTTCTTCACATGGTGGGAGGAGACAGAAAGGCCGGCAGGGTTTCCCTGCCAGACACTTGTAAAACCATCAGATCTCGTGAGAACTCACTCTATTATGAGAACAGCACGGGAGAAACTGCCCCCATGATTCAGTTACCTCCCACTGGGTCCTTCCCATGACACATGAGGATCATGGGAACTACAATTCAAGATGAGATTTGGGTAGGCACATAGCCAAACCATATCACTGTCACACAACCTGTGGGAGTGAGAATTATTCCCATTTTACAGATTTTAAAAAAACTGGATGCTCCAGGTAGTTACGTAACTTGTCTAAAGTCATAAAAATATCAGGGAGCAATTCCAAGATTCAAAACTCAAGTCCATCACTTTCAAAGCCTATCTGTCCCCTCCTCCACACCACTTCATTGTCTCTTTACACAGAAATGGCAGAAATTTAGTAAATCACATATCTATAACAACAAATTGTAATGGTCGATCAGTGTCTATTGTTCTTGTTCACTCTACAGCTGACTTTAGTTCCAGGTTTTATTTTATTTTATTTATTTATTTGAGACAGAGTTTCACTCTGTCACCCAGGCCGGAGTGCAGTGGTGTGATCTCTGCTCACTGCAACGTCCGCATCCCAGGATCAAGTGATTCTCCTGCCTCAGTCTCCCAAACAGCTGGGATTACAGGTGCCCACCACCACTCCAAGCTAATTTTTTGTATTTTTAGTAGAGATGGGGTTTTGCCATGTTGGCCAGACTGGTCTTGAATTCCTGACCTCAGGTGATCTGCCCGCTTCGGCCTCCCAAAGTGCTGGGATTACAGGCATGAGCCACCACACCTGGCCTAGTTCCAGGTTTTATATCTGGTTTCACATCTAAGTGTATCTGGTGATGCTATAAAGAAAAGGCAAACCAGTAAAGACTGAGAAGATTTCAAAAAGAACAAGGTGATCTTGGTTTTGAACAGGGACCACCTTTAGGGTAATCTTTGTTCTCCTCCCCCAGATAGCTAACTTGTTTAAAGGAGGAAAAACCAGGACATTTTAACCTTGATAAATGAAAGTATGACACAATAAATTTCTATAAAATAGATTTGTTCCAGAAAACCAAGGAAGTCTTTTGAGTGAAAAAGTAAAATCAACCATTTACTCTAAAATTTCCCAGGAAAGTACGTTCTATCAAGATGAAAGACAAAAGATTAGTCATTGCCCTTCCTTTTGTTCTTTTTTTTCTTTTTTTTTAAGCGGAGACAGAGCCTTGTTCTGTTGCCCAGGCTGGAGTACAAGTGGCATGATCACAACTCTCTGCAGCCTTGAACTCCTGGGCTCAAGAGATCCTCCTGCCTCAGCCTTCTGGGTAGCTGGGACTAGAGGCATGTGCTATCACACGTGGCTAAATGTTAAATTTTTTGTAGAGACAAGGTCTCTATGTTACTCAGGATGGTCTCAAATTCTTGAGGTCAAGCCATCCTCCTGCCTCAGCCTCCCAAATTGCTGGGATTACAGGTGTGAGCCACCATACCTGGCTCCCTTTGTTGACAGAAACAGAAAAAATAAAATGACATAAAACATAATAAAATACAGGAAGAAAAACCAGGATCTAATGACATAACTAATGAGACTGGAATAGGGTGGAAATAATGGGGAAATGGGAACAGGTTAATAGGGATGAGGGGGGGAATGACACTTTTGAGTATATTGTTTTTTGTATAGTTTAAAATCATGATAATGTTTCACATATCCAAAATAAAACAAATAATTAAAATTAACCAGAGCATGGCAGGAACCCAAAATGCAATATAAACAGTAACAAATGAACAATTTGTTACAACTGAGTAACACAATCACATTGAAGGGGGTGAGGAAGAAAGAAGTTACCTCAGTTGGAAAGCAAGTGTTTTGAATATACACTATAAGGTCAATGACAAAAGGTACTATACACAAATATTTCCTAAAGTCAGTTTATCACAGGGGTCTAGGTTAGCAATTCTAAAACCACCTTACATATACACTAGGATGGAGCCATGAGTATGCTGTGGAGAATGAGAGCCCTTTCTCACTTCTGGAGAATGGTGTTTCAAATGAGCAAAGGGCAAGTAAACTTGCAGTGTTGGATTGGAACTGGAACTGCAACTGCCAGTGAGTATTCATGGTTTTTCACATATATATACAGGCTGGCCAGGCGCGGTGGCTTATTCCTGTAATCCCAGCACTTTGGGAGGCCGAGGCAGGCAGACCACGAGGTCAGGAGTTCGAGACCAGCCTGGCCAACATGGTGAAACCCCATCTCTACTGAAAATACAAAAAACAGCTGGGCGTGGTGGCAGGCACCTGTAATCCCAGCTACTCCGGAGACTGAGACAGGAGAATCGCTTGAACCTGGGAGGCGGAAGTTGCAGTGAGCTGAGATTGCACCACTGCACTCCAGCCTGGGCGACAGAGTAAGACTCTGTCTCCAAAAAAACAAAACAAAACAACAACAACCACTATACACACACACAGGCTGATACGGAAATACATATAGATGTATATGTATGTATGTTGAGGTTCATATGTTCTCTATCTCTCTGTCTGCTAAGAGGGTCTAGGAATGATGACATCTCATAGCAGGAGCAAACCTAGCACTCAGATCTTAGTTTCTAAATGCCTTTCTCCAATAAAAGGAATCAGGGCTCTTTGGTGAAACGGTCGGTTCCAGGTCTGGGGCAGGAAAAATTTAAGACGAGCCATGAGTGTCTTGTGGTACCAGAAAGTAAGGAAGTGCTTTAAAAAAATGGGGATAATATTGAAAGGACACAAAAACAAACTCAAAGGAGTTTCCAATGGTCAAATCTGGGACAATCTGAACAACAAAATAAATAAGAATAGTAATGAATAATAACTTACAGAATAAATACACACAGGTCCATAATGATATAAATCAATTGAATAAATATACACTAGGATTCAAATTGATGTAGAGAGAATAACAGCAATAGAGAATTTACCATTAGTCAAAAGGTACAGTAATAACTGTTGCATGCAAAAATCAGCAAATGTCAAAATGAGTGTGTAAAGTTGTGATATAAAACAAGATAGTACTTCCCTCCTAATATTTTTTAATTACAAAGGGAAAATAGTAACTTTGCAGTAGTGAAACATGGTTTCCCACCTTAACCCAGTGTTCCAAGGTAACATCACCAGTAATGAGACATCAATATCATGTACCTCTTGATAATGATGAAAGGCACAACATCACTTCAGTGGTATTTTCAAAAAATGCATAACCTCAATCTAATTAAAAACATCCCAGAAACCCAAACTGAGGGATATTCTACAAAATGGTCAGTTGTATTCAAAATAGTAGAGTAGGCCGGGTGCGGTGGCTCACGCCTGTAATCCCAGCACTTTGGGAGGCTGAGGCAGGTGGATCACCCGAGGTCAAGAGCTCAAGACCAGCCTGAACAACATGGTGAAACCATGTCTCTAAAAAAAATTAAAAATTAGTCAGGCATGGTGGCGTGCGCCTATAGTTCCAGCTACTTGGGAGGCTGAGACAGGAGAATTGCTTGAACCCAGGAGGTGGAGGTTGCAGTGAGCTGAGATTATATCACTGCACTCCAGCCTAGGTGAGAGAGCAAGACTCCATCTAAAAAAAAAAAAAAAAAAAAAAAGTAAATACAATGCTGGATCTTGAGTTTGATCTTAGACCAGAAAACGACAGTAGTGTAGTAACTGGTGAAATTCAAATAAGATCTGGAAAACAGTTACTGGTACTACATCAATGTTAACTTCCTGATTTTGATAAATGTACTGTGATTAGGTAAGATGTTAACATTTAGAGGAAGCTGTGTGAGGCATATAAGGGAACACTGTATACTAGTTGTGCAACTTTTCTGTAATTCTAAAATTATTTCAAAACAAAAAGTTAAAAAAAATTGACTCCCATCACAAGGATTACCAAAAGCAAGATTTGATTTAATTTAGTCTGCTCTAAAGTTGTCTCCACAGTAGTAATGTTGTGGTATTGTCCATAATTGGGAAAAGTTTTCCCTCTTAGTTGACAAAACCCTCCAGTTTAAAAATATAAATTACTGGGCCGGGCGCGGTGGCTCAAGCCTGTAATCCCAGCACTTTGGGAGGCCGAGACGGGCGGATCACGAGGTCAGGAGATCGAGACCATCCTGGCTAACACAGTGAAACCCTGTCTCTACTAAAAAATACAAAAAAAAAAACTAGCCGGGCGAGGTGGCGGGCACCTGTAGTCCCAGCTACTCGGGAGGCTGAGGCAGGAGAATGGTGTAAATCCGGGAGGCGGAGCTTGCAGTGAGCTGAGATCTGGCCACTGCACTCCAGCCTGGGCGACAGAGCGAGACTCCGCCTCAAAAAAAAAAAAAATAAATAAATAAATTACTGAATCTAGGGAGTTCCTGTATCCATAGGAGTAAACCTCTACCTTTGTATATACATTTGAAATTTTTCATAATAAAAATTTAAAATACACATTATAGACAAGCTTAAGTGCTTACTAATATAGTGAAGATGATTTTCTATCATTCCTACAACTTTTGTAAATGTTTAGAATTCTATGATGGAGTTTTAGGGCTAGTAGGACCTTAAAAATTAAGCAGTTCCACCTTGCCTCACTGCATAGGAAGGATGCTAATGCCCAGAGGTGAGGTCTAGTTGGAGCCAGCCTGAGACCAGGGCTGAGGCTGGAACCCTATCTCCCAACTCCTAGTCTGGAGCTACTTCCCTGATATTCTACATTTAAAGCTCTTCATGTATTCTAAACTTATCCCAAATGACAATTTGGGATAAGTAATATTTGTAATTGCTTCCCAAAACAACAGAATTTTAACTGACTTTCCAAACTCGTAGAAATGAAATATGGGCCGAAAATAGTATATACTTTAAATATAAGAAACTCAGCTATTCTTGTTTTCTGTTTAAATGAACTCTATTTTACTTTTTTTTTTTTTTTTTAAAGTCAAGGTCTCACTATGGTGCCTAGGCTAGAGTGCACTGGCTATTCACCGGTGTAATCATAGCATGCTATCGAACTCCTGGCCTCTAGTGATCCTCCCATCTCAGCCTCCCAAGTAGCTGGGACAACAGGTGTACACCATTACACCTAGCTTTTGAAATCTTTATTTTAAACAGAACTTTTATAATAGTTCATGTTCCCATCCTTGTTGAATGATTTGATTTTTGTTCTTAATGGAAGTATTTCTCTGTTTTCTCACAACTCTCTTTTGAAGGATTTCAGCTCACTAATGACACTTCTCAAGCATTTATCTATGAAGAAAGCCTTTATTGAACACCAAATGTGTGTCAGGCACTGCAGGTAATGCTGAAAACAAAAGGATGAAGAAAGATTCTGGTCCTCAAGCACTCATAGTATATTGGGATAAATGGGCAAATACTGATTACAATGTAAAGTGACAAGTAGTATACACAGTGGTATATATAATTTGCTCTGGGAGGGAAGAAGAGTTAGCTATCTCAGTCCTCAGAGATGCCCCTTCTCCCACTTAGCAAATGAAGAAACGGAAAAGCTTCAGGTTACTCAATAAACACCAAAGCAGGACTTGAACCTAGGTCTACTGATAGGGAATAGAATGAACATTATTATCCAATATTGATCTAAATGATGAACTATTTTTTATCTTGATGACAGCTGATGAGATGGATTTGAGTCCTAAAGAGGATTATAATCTACTGCTCTGTTTAGTAACTCTGTAACCCTGGGCAATTTATTTAAGATCTCTGAATTAACTTTTCTTATCTGGGGACAGGAAATTTTACCTCTTAAGGCTGTGAGAAATAAATGAACAAATATATCAGGCAACAAATATAGTTGCTGGCACACCAAAGAGTTCATAGACTGAGAATTTCTTGTGGATGGAATTACTTTGTATTCATTTTTGAGTTTGTAGAGGCTGGTAGCATGCCTGGCACACAGATGTTGAATTAATATTTACTAAATAAAATTATTAAATAAATGTTGAATCTGAAACTATTTTTTTCTTTTTTTTTGAGACAGAGTCTCGCTGTCTCCCAGGCTGGAGTGCAGTGGCGCCATCTCGGCTCACTGCAAGCTCTGCCTCCCGGGTTCAGGCCATTCTCCTGCCGCAGCCTCCCGGGTAGCTGGGACTATAGGCGCCCTCCACCATGCCTGGTTAATATTTTGTACTTTTAGTAAAGACGGGTTTCCCCGTGTTAGGCAGGCTAGTCTTGACCTCCTGACCTCGTGATCTGCCCGCCTCGGCCTCCCAAAGTGCTGGGATTACAGGCGTGAGCCACCACGCCCGGACTTTTTTTTTTTTTTCCCCCCCCACAGAATCTTGCTGTTGTCCAGGCCGGAGCCAATGGCACAATCACGGCTCTCTGCTGTAGCGCTGATCTCCAGAGCTCAAGTGATTCTTCCACCTCAGCCTCCCAAGTAGCTGGGACTACAGGGACGTGTCACCACACTTGACTAATTCTCTTGATGCTTTTTAGTAGAGATGGGGCCTCACTATGTTGCCCTGGCTGGTGCCGCATTCCTAAGCTCACGAGATCCTCCTGCCTTAGCCTCCCAAAGTGCTGGAATTACAGGCGTGAGCCACTGTGCCCGGCTAAGACTATCTTTGAGATATATTCAATACTTTTTTTTTTTCTGAGGCAGAGTCTCGCTCTGTCACCCAGGCTGGAGTGCAGTAGCACCATCTTGGCTCATTGCAACCCCCACCTCCCCGGTTCAAGTGATTCTCATGCATCAGTCTCCCAAGGAGCTGGGATTACAGGCGTGCACCACCATGTCTGGCTACTTTTTTGTATTTTTAGTAGAGATGGGGTTTCGCCATGCTGGCCAGGCTGGCCTCAAACTCCTGAGCTCAGGCAATCCGCCCGCCTCCACCTCCCAAAGTGCTGGGATTACAGGCATGAGTCACCGGGCCCAGCCGATATGTTCATTTCCATAAACATATTTTTTTTAAGTCTCCATTTCGTCCATATAAATGGTCCAACTTTTAAGGACTAGTCCCTCTTACTTTAATACTTACTTTCTACTGTTGCTCCTTCGTTTGGATTTGAATATCCCTCTCCTTTCCGTTTGGTTCTCCGGATAATGCCTCCATCTTCAAATAAGTCCTCTCCTTTGAAATCAAGGAGCTCAATCTAGAAAGAAAAAAGGAATTCAGCTGAGAAAAGACCAAATAAAGCCAATTTAACATATGTGAAGGCAAGGGCAACCAATTATTTCATTTTACAAAATAAAGCTGTTTCAAAATGTATACATTCATTTATGCATCTTAATTATTGGAAAAGTAGCCAAAAAAAAAAAAAAAAAACCCACTATACTTTTCCATACTTGGAAAGAATTTCACATAATGATAATGTCTAGGACTATATCCTAAGGGACTGCAGTGCAAAGACAGGAAATACTAGGAACACTACCCTGTGGGCAAAAAGCCAGACCTACAAGGTGCTGGTGTAGAACAGTTTGTCTGAGGCCACAACTTTCCCACCCTGGATTTATGGAGTTCCCTTCTCAAAATGTAAAAATAAATTTCATGAATGTGGCCTACAACTGATTAAAGGTATATTTTACCTAGCTGGGGTAGTTCTTAAAAATCAAGTTTTGCCAAATATATGTAATTTCAACACAGGTTGAATAATGTTTTATCACCATCAAACACTTCTAGAGAAGTGAGATCTGTGACATATAAACCTTTATAATATGAAAATACCCTGCAACTTGACATAGGCATATTTCAACATTTATTGCCAACATTTCCATCCTGCATTCTGGTCAATTTTGAGTATGTCACACTCACACCATGGACCAGATTCTTTATTTCTAAGTGTAGTGTCTTTTGTGTATTTGGATATGACCTTTTTGTGCTGGAAACACGTTTCTCAAAAAGCACTGGCACGTGCACCCTTGGGTTTGTGGGAAACAATCCAAGAAGCCATGCTCCAAAATAAGTAAGTTGGATGTGATTCTCTATAGCTCCTTTTCCCACTGCCTGTTGCTTCAAAGCCATTCCTATTGTAGAGCAGATGCTGACAAGGCAACATCACACACATACTTGCCTCAAAAAAGAGAGTTGCATTCGAGGGAATTTTAGGGAGACTGCCAGCCGAGCCATATGCATATTCTGGTTTGCACAGTAAATGGCATATCTCTCCTTTCTTCATGGTAGCCACCCCAATGTCCCATGCCTTGATAACTTGGCCTAAGAGAAAGGAAAAGGTAGTTGAAAGCTATCAGCCCTATTTAAAAATATTTAACTTTCATTAAACAAAAGTTCAAATTTCCAGTTTTTCATACTACATATTCAGCTAGAAAGTATGGGCTACAAGATGACAGAGTGCTACATACAAATAAATAAATTATTATTTATTTCAAGGCTATCATAAACGATTCCCTGTTGATTGGCCCAGCACTTTGGGAGGCTGATGTGGGAGGATCGCTTGAGTCCAGGAGTTTGAGACCAGCCTGGGCAACATAGCAAGACCTCATCTCTTTAAAAAAACAACAAAAAAACCCCAAGGAACACAGCTGGGTATAGTGGTGCACACCTATAGTCCCAGCTACTCCAGAGGCTGTGGTGGGAGGACTGCTTAAGCCCGGGAGCCCAGGAGGTTGAGGCTTCAGTGAGTCAAGATTATGCCACTGCACTCTAGGCTGGGTGACAGTGAGACCTGTCTCAAAAAGGATTCCCTGCTGAAAGGGATGAAAGTAGTATAAATTCCTAAACTACTCAAAAATTAAGTCTTTGAAAACTGGTGGTAACATTATCCATGAAATATGGCTGTGTTGCAACTGTTGCTTAATTTATCATTTCAACTATAATAAGCACACATTTTCTAGGCAAAGATAGAACAAAAATAGTATTGAAAAATAGAGTTTGTCCTAAGGAAGCTTGTAATTTAGTTGGGTAGACAAAAAAAAAAAAAAAAAAAAACAAACAAGAAGTAACCAGAACAATATAAATTGCATAAAAGGGTCTATGAAACACATTTCTTCTCGAAATTTAGAATCAGAAAAAGGTTTCTTTAAACAAAAACGTATGTGTCTTTTTGTCAAACCACAACTACAGAACTTAAAATGTTTTATTTTTTGCCTACTTCCAGGAAACTAAGTTAAATTTACTGCTCAATTGTAGGACTATATTAGGCTATATAATTGTAATCTCAATGTTTACAGTTCCTATGATGTGCATCATTATCTTACTGTAAGCAGTATCAAGTCCTTTGGGAAACAATAGAAAATTCAGGCAATTTAAAAGGCTAATTACATTTTGGTGGGGCATAGTGGCTCACGCCTGTAATCCTGGCACTTTAGGAGGCCAAGGCGGGTGGATCACTTGAGGCCAGGAGTTCAAGACCAGCCTGGCCAACATGGTGAAACCCTGTCTCTACTAAAAATACAAAAATTAGCCAGGCATGGTGGTATGTGCCTGTAATCCCAACTACTTGGGAGGCTGAGGGAGGAGAATCACTTGAACCTGGAAGGCAGAGGTTGCAGTGAGTAGAGATCATGCCACTGCACTCCAGCCTGGGCAACACGGCAAGACACTGTCCCAAAAAAAAAAAAAAAAAAAAAGGCTACATTACAAATGAGGTACTTTGTTAATCAAAAACATTAAGTATCTGGGGGTTGGGCACGTTGGCTCACGCCTGTAATCCCAGCACTTTGGGAGGCCAAGGTGGGCAGATCTCTTGAGCTCAGGAGTTTGAGACCAGCCCAGGCAACACGGTGAAACCCCATCTCCACAAAAAAATATTGAAAAAATGAGCCAGGCGTGGTGGTGCTTGCCAGCTACTCAGGAGGCTGAAGAGGGAGGATTGCTTGAGCCCAGGAGGTCGAGGTTTCAGTGAGCTGAGATCATGCCACTGCACTCCAGCCTGGGCAGCAGAGTGAGACCCTGTCCTGTCTCAAAAAACAAAAACAAAAATGTAAGTATTCAAAGTGGGATCAGATAAGAGATGAACCCCAGAGGAAGTGAATTTGAAGTGAGCTGGTGGTAGGATATTAGGACAAGTGAAACCCTACATAACCGTATGTAAGCAGGGATGGATAAACCATTTGTCATTCATGATTTTAGCTTAATCTTCATTAAATATTACAACTTTTCCAAATGTAAGCTACATTTATTTCAGTTAAAAATATATGTTAAGTGGCCAGGAACAGTGGCTCATACCTGTAATCTCAGCATTTTGGGAGGCCAAGTGGGAGCATCCACTTGAGCCCAAGAGTTTTAAGACCGGCCAGGGCAACACAGTGA
This sequence comes from Theropithecus gelada, assembly GCF_003255815.1. Lineage (NCBI taxonomy): Eukaryota > Metazoa > Chordata > Mammalia > Primates > Cercopithecidae > Theropithecus > Theropithecus gelada. Next base: position 37,920,185 of record NC_037671.1, read on the forward strand.
AACTCCATCTCTACAAAAATTTAAAAAATTAGTGCAGCATGGTGGCACATGCTTGTAGTTCCAGATACTCTGGAGGTTAAGACAGGAGAATAGCTTGAGCCCAGGAGTAAGAGGCTACAGTGAGCAATGATTATGTCACTGCACTCCAGCCTTGGTGACAGAGTGAGACCCTGTCTCTTAAAAAAAAAAAAAATGATTCAAGTAATACATGCCTATTATTAAAACACCCATGAAAGAGATGGAAAGTCAAAGCAGAAAGGCCATCCATTTGTTCCTTATAAGTCACTGTTTTGTTTCTTTGGTATCCTACTGTGTGCTGTACCTTTTTAAAAAAATTTAAAACACAAATGACAGTGAACTAGACATTCAGTTCCAAACTACTTTTTCATTTAATATGTATCTTCATCCTCTTTCTCCAACAGTAGAAAGGAGGATGTATATTTTAGAGGTCAAAAATGCAGCATACTCTAACCTCAGACTACCTGGATTTAAATACCAAGTTTGCCTTTTACTATCTGTGTAAACTTGTGCGAGTTACTTAATCTCTGTGCTGCAGTCTCCTCACCTGCAAAATGTAGATAATAACAGTACTTGCCATATGTTTTCAGTTGTTTTAAGAATTATTAGACAAAACACATCAAATACACAGCATGGTGCCTGGCACATAATATGTATTTGATAAAGGAAAAACATTATTGGGTGTATAATACAACAATCTCCTATTGATGCATATATTACCAACAGTAATCTAATGAGACTACTTGTCCATTTATGTTTGCCTACTTTGCATAAGTATATTTGGAGGGTAAATTCCTGGAAGTGCAAGGGTGATATGCATTTTAAATTTGATAGTTATTGCCCAACTGTCTTTATAAAATGGCTTTTTTTTTTTTTTTTTTTTTTTTAAGAGACAGGGTCTTGCTCTGTCACACAGACTGGAGTGCAGTGGTATGAGTATCGCTTACTGCATCCTCAACCTCCCAGGCTCAAGCAGTCCTCCCACCTTAGCCTTCCAAGTAGCTGGGACCTCAGACATGTGCCACCACATTGGGCTAATTTTCTTCTTCTTTATTTTTTTTGTAGACAGAGTCTTACCATGTTGCCCAGGCTGGTCTTGAACTCCTGGACTCAAGAGAACCTCCTGCCTCAGCTTCCCTAGTAGCTAGGACTACAGGTGAATACCACCATGATTTTAAATTTTTCTGTAGATATGGAGTCTTGCTACATTGCCCAGGTTGGTCTTGAACTCCTAGCCTCAAGTGATACTCCTGCTTCAGCTTTCCAAAGTGCTGGGATTATAGGTGTGAGCCATTGCATCAGCCCAGTTTTTTTTCATTTTTAAGAGACAAGGTCTTGCTATGTTGCTCAGGCTAGATTCGAACTCCTGGCTCAAGTGATCCTCCCACCTCAGCATCTGAGTGGCTGAGACTACAGGCACTTGGCTTCAACTGATTCTTAACAAGAGTTTGAGAAAGAAAAAGTAGCCTCCCCAACATCTGGAAACTGCCTGAACACTTACAGCTAGACCTCAGTGTTGTTTGAAGCTGGCCTAGGGATCACAGGGAGGCCATATTATTCTCCTGTGGGACATAAACAATCTCGCAAAATATCAACATGAGACAAGGTCACTCTGAGACTGTGTCCAAGTGAGACAAAACAAAAATACTTCAAAATTTTGTCTGGCTGGGCATGATGGCTCACACCTGAAATCCCAGCACTTTGGGAGGCTGAGGCGAGTGGATCACCTGAGGTCAGGAGTTCGAGACCAGCCTGGCCAACATGGTGAAACCCTGTCTCTACTAAAAATGTAAAAATTAGCCAGGCGTGGTGGCACGTGCCTGTAATCCCAGCTACTTGGGAGGCTGAGGCAGGAGAATTGCTTGAACCTGGGAGGTGGAGGGTGCAGTGAGCTGAGATCATGCCACTGCACTCCAGTCCCATTTCAAAAAAGAAAAAAAAATTTTTTTTGTCTAAGCCCAGAGGAAAAAAACAAGGTCACTTTACAAAATACCAAACATCCCCCTCTCCTGGCTAATATGAGTGACTGCTGCTTCTCTACCAGTTCTAGTTTTGGTCTCACTCTAGTTGGCCCACCTCCTAATAAGATTTATTAAGATACCCCACATCCTAACAGCATCCAACCAAGAAAGCTCTGCTTTCTTAAAACTCCCCAAAATCACCTAATACAAGCCCAAGTCCTATAAAATATTCCTTCTAACACTCTTACTGAGATACTCCACAGTTCGCATGGTATGCATCCTCCCTCGCAACTAATGAACCAACGTGTTCAACTATAGGTGTGTTCCTAGTGGTCTGTGGCTGCAGGGCACTGATAAGGCCCACTCAACTGATGGGAGCAGTGTGTGGGACCACACCGCAGAACAGGAAACCAGCTGTATCACTCAGTATATTTGCAAACAGAATGGAGAGCATCAATTAGTCTGGAGTGGGTTAAGCAAGCTTCTACATCACATTTCCTTAAATTCCTAGAGGTAGAATTACTGCACCAAAAGCATAAATATTTTCCTTTTTTTGAGATAGGGTCTCACTTTGTTGTCCAGGCTGGAGAGCAGTGGCATAATCTTGGCTCATTGCAACCTCTGCCTCCTGGGTTCAAGCGATTCTCGTGCCTCAGCCTCCCAAGTAGCTGGGATTACAGGCACGTGCCACTACGCTTAGGTAATTTTTGTATTTTTAGTAGAGACAGGGTTTCACCATGTTGGTCAGGCTGGTCTCAAACTCCTGACCTCAAGTGGTCTGCCCACCTCGGCCTCCCAAAGTGCTGGGATTACAGGTGTGAGCCACCATGCCCAATCCCCAAAGCATAAACATTTTAAAGATTCTTCATCTTTAGGACCTCAGTCGTAGGTAAAATACACCAAGAACAGGCCGGGCGCAGTGGCTCACGCCTGTAATCCCAGCACTTTGGGAGTCCAAGGCGGGCAGATCACAAGGTCAGGGGATCGAGACCATCCTGGCTAACAGGGTGAAACCCTGTCTCTACTAAAAATATAAAAAATTAGCCGGGCGTGGTGGCGGGTGCTTGTAGTCCCAGCTACTTGGGAGGCTGAGGCAGGAGAATGGCGTGAACCCAGAAGGCAGAGCTTGCAGTGAGCCGAGATTGCACCACTGCACTCTAGCCTGGGCAACAGAGCAAGACTCCGTCTCAAAAAAAAAAAAAAAAAAAAA